>NW_008604776.1:23965-37034 GCF_000691845.1 Merops nubicus
GCAGGTATCCTGGGAAAAGCATAGGGACACTGCCCAGTTGTGTAGGGATGGGTTCAGGAAGGCCAAGGAACAGACGGAGCTGACTGTGCCAAGGGATACTGGGGGTTGCCCTGACCCCCAACCATGACAGATTCAAATAATAAGAAGGGCTTCTCCAGGTTTGTCTATCAGAAAAGGAAGGTCAAAGAAAGTGTACCCCTCAATGAGGAAGACTGGTAAGATGGTAACAACAGATGAGAAGGCTGAGGTACTCAACAATTATTTTGCCTCAGTCTTCACTGGCAACCTCTTTTCTCACACTTCCTGAGCTGATGGATCCCATGAATAGCACCAGGGGAGGCAAAGTCCCTTCCACTCTAAGAGGAGATGAAGTTTGTGACCACCTGAGGAACCTGAACATACATGGGACCTGATGAGATGCATCCCAGACTACTGAAGGAGCTGGCTGATGTATTCGCCAAGCCATTCTCCATGACATTTGAAAAATCATGGCAATCAGGTAAAGTTCCTAGTGAATGGAAAAAGGGAACATAGCACCCATTTTTAAAAAGGCTAGGAAGAAAGATCCTGGGAACTACAGACTACTGTCAGCCTCACTTCTGTGCCCAGGAACATCATGGAACAGATCCTCCTAGAAGCTATACAAAGGCACGTGGACGACAGAGAGGTGATTCAAGACAACTAGTATGGCTTAACCAAAGACATGTCCTGCCTAACCAACCCAGTAACCTTCTTTGATGGACTATATCAGTGGACAAGAGCTATGGATGTCATCTATCTGAACTTCCGTAAAGCCTTTGACTCAGTACCCCACAGCGTCTTTCTCTCTAAATCAGAGAGATAAAGATTTTGTGGGTGTACCATTCAGTGGGTAAAAAATTGGTTAGATGATCACATCCAGAGTGCAGTGGTCAGCAGTTCTAAGTCCAGATGGAGATCAGTAACAAGTGGTGTCCCTCAGTGGTCTGTACTGTCAGCAGTGCTGTTTAATATCTTTATCAATGACACAGCCAATGGGATCAAGTGCACCACACCAAGCTGAGTGGTGGGTTTAACACACCTGAGAGATGGAATACCATCCAGAGGGATCTGTACAAGCTTGAGAAGTAGACCCATGTGAATCTCATAATGTTCAAAAGGTCAAATTCAAGGTCCTGTACCTGAGGCAGGGCAATCCCTGGTATCAATACAGGTTAGGGGATGAAGGAACTGACAGCAGCCCTGCAGAGGAGGACTTAGGGATACTGCTGGATGAAAAGCTGGACATCAGCTGGCAATGCATTGTCACAGTCTAGAAGCCCAACTGTACCCTGAGATGCATCAAAAGAAGCACGTCCAGCAGGTCAAGGGAGGTGATTCTGCCACTCCACTCTGGTGAGAACCCCACCTGTGTCCAGCTCTGGAGTCCTCAGCACAAGGACAAGAACCTGCTAGAGGGGGTCCATAGGAAGGCCATAAATGATCAGAGGGCTGGAACACCTATCCTATGAAGAAATACTGAGAGAGCTGGGGTTGTTCAGCCTGCAGAAGAGAAGGCACTGGAGACACCTTACTGCAGCCATTCAATACTTAAAGGTAGCTTATAAAAAGATGGGTACAATCTTTCTAGCAGGACCTGCTGTGATAGGATGTTGGATAATAAGGGTTTTAAACTGAAAGATGGCAGATTCAGACTAGAAATGTCAAAAATGTTAGACATATCTGAATTTTAGACAAGATTTCCTCAAGTGCTAGATATTGACATTATTTTATTTTAAAAATGGTTACATGTCTCAATAAAGTTTGGGAATGGGCTATGACTACAGCATGCTAAACATTCCCTCCACTTTTGGTAGCCAAAAGATTGATTTCAGACAGTGTCAGGAAGTTGCTTGTATCAGACCACCCATTTCTCCCTTGACTCCTTTTTCTAACCATTCATGTACTCAAGACATGCTTATTAATTAATAGAAATCATTATTACAAGAGCATTTGCTATACTTTTGTCTCCATATTGGGGAAAATAGTTCAGAATTAATTAGTCTAATTAGGTGTGTCTTTATCACTTTTGTTTGGAACCATTTCATATGTCAAATTTGGTCAAAAAGGAGGTGAAGAGTATCTGCTCCTAGGCTGTTGCTGGTACAGCAAAGACATGCCATAAAGCCCTCTGGTGCCTACTGAGTCAGGTGTGGCTCCCTGCAGCGTGCCCAGGGAGCTCCCATGGCTGCTGGCACACTGCAGAGTGGGGACTGCTGGACTAGCCACATACAGTGCTACGGGCTCAGAGCAGCTTATTACCCACGGGTCACACTACTTTTAGTTTATTTTAGTCCCTGAAGCAGTGTAGAGTGCAGACACAAAAAGCTGCTTAAGTCCTCTTTACTCCTATCTGTTCTGGAACCACAGACTTTATCACATTTCCCATGCAAAAAGTGAAGTCTCTTCCTCATTGTGCAATTTGTTTGTGCTGTACCTCTCTTCCTAACACAAGAGGCTTCCACAAACACTTTGCACAGCCTCCTATCCACACATCTTATTTATTGCCATGAAAGTGGCTCCATTGCTTAACAACTATTTAAAGCAAGGCAGGACATTTGTCAGAAATCTTACAGATCCTATTACAGTGATTGTATTCCATCTGCCCTTTCCTCATTGTATTGGAGGTTTGAGATTAAGTGGTGGATTAAGTTTAAAATGTTTTGTTTGTACTTGTAAACTGCTTGCAGTGAGAAATATTCACAGTCTCCTTCTATAGCCTTGCCCTGACATAAGGCTTGTAGGATGTGCCACATTCTTCTTCCTCCCATCTGTTTCAGGCCCTTGCTTTTCTCTAAAAAACAGTCCTCCTCTTCAGAAATTCAATTTTCTCCTCCCTTTTTTTTTACATTTTGGAATAAATTCGCTTTGGAGAGGAGTGTTAATTTTGTCATTGTGGCTGTTCATTCTTTCATATATTTAGCAGTTATCATAAAATCATAAAATTACATAATGGTTTGGGTTGGAAGGGACCTTAAAGATCATCCCTGCATGGGCAGGGACACCTCCCACTAGACCAGGTTGTGCAAGGTCCCTGTGCTCCTTCCCCCAACCACCACATAAGTATTGCATGTCTTTTCTCTGTGGGAAATGGGGGAGTAAAGTTATTAAATAACTTGTTCAAGGTCACAAAGAGAATTCATACAACCAAATTAAGGTTTCCTGAGTAACAGGTACTTAGAGAAAAGATCATCCTTCAAGAGTCTGCAATCATGAGAAAGTACTATAAATAATGTGACAGAAAACAAATATATTTAATTATTGTCTCTCTCTCTTATAGAGTCATAGAATCAGAGAATGCTTTGAGTTGGAAGGGACCAAAAAAGGTTACCTAGTCCAACCCCCCTCCAGTAAGCAGCAACAACCCCAACTAGATCAGAGCCTCATCAGGTTGCTCAGAACCCCATCAGTCCTGACCTTGAATGTCTGCAGGGATGGGGCCTCCACCATCACTCTGCACAACCTGTTCCAGAGTTTCACTGCTCTCATAGTACAGAACTTCCTCGTAATGTCTAATCTAAATCAGCCCAGAATTTGATTGGCCTTCTGGGTTGCAAGCGCATGCTGTTGGTTCATGTCTAGCTTTTCATCCACCACTACCCCCAAGTCCTCTCTTATAGGGCTTCGTTCTATCACATTAAATCCCTTAGCATGTATTGATAATGAATATTGCCCCTACCCACATGCAATTTATGTTCATTTGAAGAGTAAACCAGACCAATGTGTACAGCTTTAGCTCTACAAAAGGCAGAAACAGAAGCGAAAGCTAATCTAATCAACTATATAAAAGACAGGATATTTGAAGTTAGATCTGTGTGATCTTCCTTAAGATACAGAGGATTACACTTTACAAAAGAACCTTGGTAAGTTATTTCAGGTTATGTGTTCGAAATACATTTTGTCTTTTGTGCATCTTTATTCCTCATGACAGTTTAAGCTTTTATTTCTGTTTTTCTGTCTATAAAATAGCAATAAATACACTTGCCCTTTGTTAAGAAGCTTTGTGAGTTCCTAGAAGAAAAAATACAATTACTAAAAATTATTAATACAGTAACCAGCATTTGTATTTAAAGTCTGAGAAGAAAGCCAAAATTATACTGGTCAGCTCCTGTGTGGTGTTATTCCTTCCTCTCTAATTATATCTTTACCTGAGTGAGTGAAATCTTGTTTACCCAAGGGACACTGCTGAAGTTATAATAGCCTGTAAGCTAGTCACATAATTAGGCAGTTTTTAATGATATTAATGGTAGGCTATCTTGTGTCAAATAATTATGGTCTTACCATTCCCCTACTACAAATAAAGCTTGGAAAGTAAAAAAATTACTCAGAAATAACCTTCACATGATGTGACGTATTATTCTTCCAGAAAGAAATGTTAGCAACAGGAGAATCTGAGATATATTGGCATCAAGCATCATGCTCACAACCCTACCTGTATGTTATGCAGAACTTAGAGCAATGAAGAATTGGTTCCCTTCTATCTCCTCCCAAAACTACCTTCTTCACAGGTATTCATTCGCCCTGGCAGCAAGGCTGTTCCGGTCCTACCCTGCCACGGGGTGGCACTGCACTCATTCACTAGCTTACACACACACCAAAAAAAATTTCTTCCATACTTTGGCTCACTGGCCTCCACTTGCTTCAGAGTTCATGAGAGCAAACAGGAATCACAGAGGGGTATTACTGCCACAAGATATACCAGGAAATGCATCACTGTATCACAGTGAGACTTCTCTTGAAAATTCTGGATGGTTATCTTTATGAAATGATCTTGTTTCACAAACAGGCTGCAATCTCTGCAAAATAAAAATCTTTTTTGTGTCTGTCATTCTGCTGAACTTGCAGCAATTTGTCCAGCTATACTCAGCTTCAATACTTTTCACTGAGCTGCCAAACATGCTTATTTGATCGCCGTAATCCCATCCGATGCATCATATATCATCTGATTATGTTACCCACCAGGCCAAGGAGAACGTGATCTTGTCCTTCTTCCAAGGTTACATCATATACTGCTAATGATACAGAAGATAGCACAGCACATTGTACGTTTTCCCCTGTCTTTAGCACGAAATATACAGCTGAGAGGGTACGGATGTGGCTCATGAAGATCACACAAGCTGAGGGTGCTTTAGCAGAAAAAAAAAAAATTCTCTTATTGTGGTTTTATAATCTGTTTGCCTTTTAAGTAGTGCATGAGATTTAACTTTACTGTAGTACAGATAGTATCATTACCATTTTTTCCACTGCACAGATTTATAAGTGTTGTCTGACCTCTTGTGGTGTTTCAAAATATTACACATAAGATCCACAGATAACACAGTTTAGGCATTCTGCTATCTATATACAACCCATCTCTTTTAGATGGCTAGATTTCTGTTAAACAAAGACTGTTGCCTATGTAACTGTCAATTAACAAGGAATCATAATGTAAAAATCTCCCTTCATGGTAGTCATTTAATGAATGCACTTACTTTGGATAACTCTTAATCACTAGCAAATTGAATTTTCATAAACTAAAGTAATTTTTATTTTTTTTCCTAGTATGAATTTAAAATTCCACATTCAGCAGTACTATACAGATGCTGGTACTGAAAAACTATAGCTTCATTCCTGTCATTAATGATGTTTGGCACTGAAGAACTGAAGTAATTAACAAGTCTCTTGAATCTACTTGCATGTGTAGGAGAGCTTTGAAATTCTAATACAAGCATACTAATAGCAAATGGATAAAAGAAATGTAACTACTGGCAAAATTAGTCACTATATCTTATATATAAATGCAAATACTAACATTCCTTGAGCAACACAGGAAGTTGTGAAGGTATTGCTGTTGTCTGTAGGTGCATTCTATCATCATGCATAAAGCTCATTGGGGGAAAAAAAAATCCAAACAACAAAACACAAGAAAAAAAGCAGTATAATTTTTAAAAACTGTCTAAATATTTGTGCCTCATGTTGTGTATTACTTGTGGCCATGACAACGAACAATAGTAGCAAGACTGCAATGCCTCTGCAGTCTTGCCACAGCAGCAGCCTGCTGATGCACTGCATGCAGCGTACACAAAGGATGCGTGCTACCAAATACCATGCAAAGACTTGCCGTTAGGGTCTGCACCAGAAATGCTGGCTTAATAAACACATTGGAGCTGAAAACAGAAACAATTTCATTTCTGTTTCTAGTGTACTCTAAGTTGCTCAGTGCCCTGAGTGAGGTATCTAGCACCTTGGAGGACTAGCCTACATGCCATTTCTAAAGCTAGGAGAAGCTTAAGGGTGCTGCAATGTCTTTTTTTTTTTTCACTATTTATAACAGTGTCCTCTCATTACTTGAATTACATGGTGATGTGTAAGAACATTTTCAGAAATTGCTTAACAAGTAATTAATGTTAACCACATTGCAAACAGAATATAAATTTGATCAAACTTTAAAAAATATTCACCTTTTCTACTTAACATGAGAACATCATTCATTATAATAATTCAGAGATGTGAGGCAATTTTGCTTTTTTTTCTCTTTTTCTTCTACGCTTCTATGTTTTCCTTTCTACTGCGCCTAATTTAACATGTGTTAACAGTTAACTGTTTTCCTGTGTTTGTTGTGGTTCCTGATTTAGTTAAAAGTACTTGCAGGAAGACATGATGGTTGTACTTACAATATACATTGCTTTACCTTTCAATTCCATGTAAAGCTTGGATACACAAGTCTTCTTCAGAAGACTTTAGATTACAAGAAAGGTGGAAAAGAGTAAAATCGTAATAATCCTTCTTATCAAACAGCCATTCAAACCCAGAAATGAAAAAAACTCAAGCTTTTTTTTTATACATCAAACCATTTGACACGTGTATGTAAATAACGCCTTTAGGTTAGAGTAAGAAAGCCCCAAATCTACTTAAAGTTGACATACGTTGTTCATTTGTGAAGAAATTAATTATTCTGCTCTGATTCCTTATTTCTCATTAATAGTGTGTAGCACATTAACAGAGATACTTTGGAACTTGGTGGGGGTGTGGTGTGGTGGTGTTTCCAAAGTCAAATATAAAAATAAAAATTCCCAAATTTTTTGGTATCTCTTTTGGTATTTTTTTTTTTTAATTAGCACATCTTAAGGCACCACAACCCATTAAGCCATACTTACCTAACAAAACAAAACAAAACAAAACAAAACAAAACAAAACAGGCAATATGACTCAGTAAAACACCAGTGGGAGAAATGTAAATGTCCTTTACCTTGGCAAACACAGATTAGGCTATGTATTGAGTGCCTCAGACCCCAAACAGTTCATCAAAAGTATGTGAAATGCTTGTGTGCTTTAATCATGCCCATTCTGAAGCAGAAGAATCAGCTCCTACTTTTGATGTCTCACAGACCTGGATGGTGACTTTATTAACACACAGATCAAACTAATAGATACATGAAAAGCCATAAACCCTGCAAAAAGAACAAGAGAACTAACTGCTCTCTACATACCCATTGTTAAGGAAACTGAAATGTTTAACATGAATTTGCAGATTTCTGAAAATCAATCAAAATTTTAGAAGTCAAAATGATTGGACAGCCTCAAGCAACTCGAGAAAATAACCTCACTACTTTTTTGGAACAGTCTCAAATCTGAGCCTGTGAACACAGACAAAATGAGAGAATTTGGTTTTGTGATTCTTATGTTTTATACCCAGTCAGGAGCCGGGCACCATGTGGCCACTCATTCTTGCACCCCAGCCCCCAAACAAGAAGAAGAAAAGGGAGAAAAATACAAAGCCCCATGGATTGAGATAAAGATAATTTAATACAACAGTGCAAAAGCAGCAATAAACAACAGTAATAACGGTAATGAAACAATATATAACACAAGTGATACAAAGCACAGACGACCACATTAGCTCCAAATGGAAGGGCAGCAGACCCCAGACCGTGTGTCCAGCCCGGCCTGCTCCCAGCCCTTCTCTCACAGGCACAGTATCAGATAACACACCAGCTGGTCCTGCTGTCTGATGCAGCTGAGGCACCCTCCCAAAGTCTGGTGAAAACAAACCCTGACCTAGCTGGACCAGGACTTTACACACGCCTTATTCTGTACCATATATGTCATGCCCAGCAGAGTTATTTAACAATTAACTACATACAATTTAATTCACTGGCTGTTCTCCCCCAAAATTAAAACCCTTGCAGTACATGTTGGACTTCCCTGTCCTCCTGCATCACCCACCAGCTGCAGCCAGGTCCTTGAGCAAAAACAGTCCTGTGGATGGGTTTGTCTTTGTCAGAAGCACGGCTGACCTAGACCATCTTCTCTAGTGCATTCTTCATGTGCACCACAGGGACTTTATCCCCTTCCACAGCACGGGGGAGATTGGACTGGGCAGGGACAGCTCAATTGGCTGATCCTCTTGTATTAACTAACCAGGTGGTCTTTGCAGAGTTTGCATCCCAGTGTTTAAATGTCCCTGCCCCCATAGCTTTCAGTGTAGCTTTTAGCAGTCCATTTTATCTTTCAACCTTCCCGGCAGCTGGTGTGTGACAGGGGATGTGACAGCCCCACTAGATGACCCACTCCGTGGCCCAGGTGTCTGTGAGGCTGTTACAGGAATGAGTCCCGTTGTCTGACATGATTCTCTCTGGGGTGCTCTGTCGTCACAAGACTTGCTTTTCAAGGCCCAGGATGGTGTTTCTGGAGGTGGCATGGGGCACTGGGTAGGTTTCCAGCCAATCATTGTCCTCCATACCATTGGGGTTTTAAGCTCTTGGCTTGCTTAATGGCAGCACATCTCACATTCATGGATGACTTCTGCAGTAGTGGCCATGCTAAGGTCCACACCTCAATCTATATGTTGCATCTCTCCCTTGATGGCCCGAGGTGTCATGGGCCTGCCAACTTACAAATAATTCACCCTGACACTGCCAGTCCAAGTCCACCTGAGCCAATCTGATCTCAGCAGCCTGATCCACATACTGATGGTTTTGATGTTCTTCCGTGGCCCAGTTCTTGTGTACATGGGCATCCACATGACATATTTTCATAACCAGGTTCTCTACCCAAGTAGCAATACCTTGCCACAATCCAGCAGCCCAGGTGGGTTTACCTCTGCACTGCCAGTTGGTTCGCTTCCACTGCTGTAACGTCCCGCACGGAGCATTCACCACCATCCATGAGTTGGTACAGAGGTAGAGCTCTGGGCACTTTTCTCACTCAGCAATATCTAAAGCCAGCTGGATGGTGTTAACCTCTGCGAACTGACTTGATTCACCCTGTCTGTGAGTAGCTTCAGCGACTCATCGTACGGGACACCACGCAGCAGCTTTCCACTGCCGGTGTTTCCCCACAATGCAGCAGGACCCATCAGTGAACAGGGTGTATCGCTTCTCGTCATCCAGTAGTTTGTTACACAGCGGGACCTCCTTGCCGTGTCTCACCTCCTGCTCTGGTGAAAACCCAAAATCTTTGGCCTCCGGCCAGTTCATTATCATTTCCAGGATTCCTGGGCGGCTTCGTTTCCCTGTTCGAGCCCATTGTTTTATCAGTGCAAACCACTTACCCCACATGGCATCAGTCTCATGGTGTGTGTAGGAGACCCTCCCTTTGAACAGCCAGCCCAGCACTGGCAGCTGGGGTGCCAGGAGGAGCTGTGCTTCAGTGCTGACCACTTCTGAGGCAGCTCCAACTCCTTCATATGCTGCCAGTATCTCTTCTTCAGTTGGAGCACAGTTGGCCTCGGATCCTTTGTGTCCGCGACTCCAAAACCCCAGAGGTTCGCCTCAGGCCTCCCCGAGCGCTCTCTACCAGAGGCTCCAGGTAGGACCATCTCTCCTGGCTGTGATGTAGACACTGTTCTTAAGAGCTTGTCCTGCCTAGACTGACCTGAGGGCTACTGCATGCACAATCTCCTGTTTAATTTGTTCAAAGGCTTGTTGCTGTTCAGGGCCTCAGTTGTTCTTCTTGTGGGTCACTTGGTAGAGAAGGCTCAGAATCAGACTGTAGTCTGGGATGGACATCCTCCAGAAACCAACAGCACCCAAGAAAGCCTGTGTCTCCTTTTACTGGTTGGCGAGGACATGGCTGCAATCTTGTTGATCACATCCATCGGGATCTGATAATGTCCATCTTGCCATTTTATTCCCCAAAACTGGATCTCTTGTGGAGGTTGTGGCAAAACTGGCCTTCAGAAGGATTTCAATTATTTTCTTCCCTTTCTTGAAGACTTCTTCTGCTGTGATATCAAATACAACGATGTCATCAATGTGCTGCAGGTGTTCCAGAGCTCATCCAGAGCAGCCTGAGTCAGTCCATGGCAAATGGTGGGGCTGTGTTTCCACCCCTGGGGCAGTCAATTCCAGGGGTACTGGACACCCCTCCAAGTGAAAGCAAATTTTGGCCTGCATTCCAATGCTATAGGAATAAAGAAAAACCTGTTAGCAATACCAGTCATGGCGTGCCACTTAGCTACTCTCAACTCCAGTTCATATTGAAGCTCTAGCATGTCCAGCATGGCAGCACTTATTGTTCGCATGACTTCATTCAGTTCATAGTAGTCCACTGTTAGTCTCCGTTCTCCATTAGACTTTTGCACTGGCCATATGAGGCTGTCGAAGCCTTACTGATCACCTTCTAGCTCTCTAGATGACAAATCAGCTTCTGGATGTGGATCAAGGAATCTCAGTTGTTGCAACGCACCATTGTGGTAATGACTGGCAGCTGCTGCTCTTCAACCTGCATCAACCCCACCCCAGCAAGGTGCCCTGCAAGCCCAGACAAAGTGGGCACATGTTGCAGCCATGCCAAAGGCCCACCAGTACCCTTTTGGGTCCTTGAAATATCCTTTCCTGAGACAGTCTGTGCCAAAGATGCACGGGGCCTCTGGGCCAATCACAGTAGGGTGTTTATGCCACTTCTTCCCAGGTAGACTTACTGCAGCGTCCAGAACAGTGAGCTGCTGGGGAGACATAAATGGGTTCAACCCAGAGCAGCTGGATGGCATTAGGTTGCACTGTGTGCTATTATCTACTAAAGCTTTATACTCCTGTGGATCTGACATGCCAGACCATTGGATCTACAAAGTCCACTAAATTTGATTGTACCTCTCCTCCCCCTGGCTGGAGGCAGGACTCCTCTAATCCTGCTTGGAGTCATTAATTTCTTGTGAAAAATATTTAGACATCCTCCCAAGAGGATCAGATGTAGCATCAGCTCTTCTGTTCTGTCTACTTGGTCTCTTTTCCCCTCCAGTTCCAAACTACCAGCCCAGCATCAGAACAGTCAGGTGACAATCTGTTCACCAGGTAGATAGCTGAAATACTTTCTCATGTCTCATAGCTCACTCAGGGAAAGGGATTGGGTGATCATCTCTTTCTCTTCCTCCTGTTCTAGTGTTGGCTCTGGTTCATCTTCATCCCCCACTACATGAACTGATTTCTTTGTGTAATTCCTCTATATTGGGACAACTGATACTGGCGGAGTTTGGTTGTCCAGTTCAGCTGCAGAACTTGCCTTTCTGTTTTTAGGCCTGGAGACCTCTTTTTCCCCTTGAGGGCAGTGAATAGTGTTGAAAAAGACTCTGCAGGCATGGGCAAGGGCCAGGCACATTGCAGTGATTTGTGTATCTTAGGAATTGCCAGGTTGACAACATAGTTTTTATAAATGTTTTACTAGTTTCTCCGGCCTCTGGACTTGCTCAGGGATGAAATTTGAAAACATCGGAGGTGACCACCAGCCTAGGCACTTGCCCATACTCTCCCACACACCCTGCCACTCAGAACTAACCAAACTTGGAGTAGATCTCTGGGTGATAAACCCAGAAAATAATTATGTAACCTTATACAAAACTGGGCAAACATTCAGAAGATGTAGTACAGAGAGCATGCTGGTCTGGATGTTCCAGGGATAGCCAAAATTCTCAAAAGCTGAAAAAGCCTCCATGTCTCACCCATAGGTTGAGCGAGATCACTAAAAAATTACAAGGCTGCATACACATACCAATTTGACCCCATAACCAGTGGCATAATCATAAGCTGACAATATCCAGTGAAGCAACACAAGACCCCTGACCCATTTCCCAGAGATAACAAACACCATCACACGGAAGAGATAAAGGACATAAGGATTAATACAAGACCACCATGCAAACAAATGGGCTAACATAGTGGACGTGCACTGTTTAACAGCAAAAAAAAAAAAAAAAAAAAAAAAAAAAAAAAAAAAATGTGCAGAAAGGAATTGTTTTAACATGCTTCAGTTAAATTTTGTTGTTGTCTCAACACTTCAGGGCCTATGTTGAGCACCAAGAAAAGAACTGTCATGGTATAGAACCAGATGGGAGCTGAGCACCATGTGACTGCTCACTCTCCTCCCCTTCCCAAGCCCCTAAACAGGAAGAGGAAAAGGGAGAAAAAAAAATATAAAAACCTGTGGGTTCAGATAAGGAGAGTTTAAAACAATAATGCAAAAGGAGCAACAAAAACCAGTAATTAGAGTAAGAGTAATGAAACAGTATATAAAGCCATTGTTACAGACACAAACCACAATATCTCTGAAGTGAAAGAGTGGCAGACCCCAGACCGTGACTCTGACTTGACCCGCTACTGGCCCTGCTGTCACAGGCGTGATGTCAGCATGGTACCAGATAACCTATTGGCTGCTTCGGTTGTCTAACACTGCTGAAGGCACCCTCCCAGCTTCTAGCGAAAATTCATTCCAGCCTAGCTGAACCAGGACAGTAATAAAAGCTACAGGATCTGATTTGCTATTCATCAACTTCCAGTTAGAAGGAAATGGGATTAAAAGAACTTAAAACATTACAAAAGAGCATAAAATATTTACCAAATATTTTAAGCAAACTTTGTTGTTTCTCTTTGACATTTTTCAATTTGCTGGGCTACTATCTTTGAAGGGCAACAAGTAAGAATCCTTGAAAAATATGAAGTAATAAGTTATGTACATTCTTCCCACTTGGTTTCTTTTCTTCAGTGGTAATCACACTCCTGTTATACCTTTCTGCATTGCTTGGATCTCTGCAGAAAATTTCAGTATGAGCTTTTGTTTCTCCACCTGTCTCTCTTTC
>NW_008604776.1:37065-58203 GCF_000691845.1 Merops nubicus
TTTGCTTGAAGCTACTTGCAGCCATAAATTCAAACACACATCAGAAGCCAGCTGCCGTTTTTTGTCCTGAGTCACACAGGACACTCCTCCAGTCACTCCACATAGTGCGGCAATCAGTGTCCAGCAGCTTGGAGCACTATTACAAGGCAAAACAACAGCCAGGGCTAATACAGGAGTTGGACCCAAGACTGACGGCTCCTGAAGATATTTTGCAGCTGGGAGATATTTGCAGCTCTAAGTTTTGCTCATTGTTGTGTCAGTGACAGAAACTCTCACCAGCTTGAGTATAATCGGGACTGGGCTCTCTTGTCACTTTTCTTACTGTTCATCTGACACAATAATTCAGGAAACAGAAGAGTTTCTTGCTTTTATAACTTAAACAGAAGAATGGGAGTACATACCATTGCAAAAAGGCTACCTCATGTATAATATTAAAAGTTAGAAGCCTCAAAGACTCCATACTGGTTTGGCCTGAAGAATTATTCATACTACTAAAAAGAGAAACTTTGCAAAAGTAAATTTTCTTGCAGAACCCCTGGTAGATGCCTTTTATTGTATATAAAATTTTCATAGGTGGAAGAAAAATTTGTCAAATAGCTGTTGGCCCTGATGGGCCCCTCTGACAGAATTTTTAAAGGCTAGGAAAGTGAAAAAAATATTTTAAAAGTGGAAAGCGGAAAAATAACAAAATGTGTGTTTATCTTGCAAGTCTGAGCTAAACTCCTTGGGGAAGAAAATTCAGACCTTACAAAATTATTAAAAACTGTATCCTGCAAAAATTCCAAACACAAAGTGATTCTCACTGTTTCTGGAAATTACCAGTCTTTCTGTAATGTTTATTAATCTCATAATCCACTGGAAGTTCTACATGCTTTTCTCCTGCAACAGTAAATTCTCCATTGAATTCAGCATCAATGTATTCTGGAAATTTCAAGGCATTGTCCCATTAATTTAAATCCACACGTCATAAATCATTGGCTACTATTTTGACTGCCAAATAGTTTACCTGCAGCTGTCCATTTTCCAAGAAAAACCTTCTTATAAAATGAAATTTTCCGTGCATAAGCCATGAAAGGTGAATGTTCTTTTAAAGGTTTGAATGAAATTAATTCAGTCTGCATGAACACATGCTAAAAATACTCCTTTCTGTATCTATGTGTATGCAGAGAGAGATACTTTATTCCATATATTTTACTACTCAAAATATATTACTCAGACTTGTCTGAGCTTCAGACTTGACAGGTATGAAAACTGTTCTTGCAGAGATGAGTGGGAAGAGTATATTTTTTTTTTTACTCAGGACAAATAGGAAACAGCAGAAATTCTCCTGCTTAAAACTCCCAGAATTTCTCAGAACTTAACTTCATTTTAATTATAAGCATGTTTTCAGCCAAAATGCTTTTTAGGAAGGTAAAGATATACAGGAAAAAAGGTCCAGCAACACCTTATCAATGTTTTGCCCTTATTTAAAAAAAAAAAGAAGGGGGAAAAAAAAAAAAAAAAGAAATAAAATAAAAGCAAAGGATGTTTTAGAGTGTTTTTACACATTCACACAAGCCATCAACACAAGCCTTACTATGCTGTTTCTCTGTATTGTGGTTATCTGCGCACACACACACACACAAAAAAATTAACAGGGAAAATAGAAAGTCTTAAGTTGGAATATTTACTTAGAGTTTTAGCAGAGGAAGCTCTAATTTGGATTAATTCCATGTGAGCTTGGATGTGCATCTATTCACTGCACCATTCTTTCTTCTGAATGGATAGTTTTCTTGCTGATGAATTTTAAAAAAAATGTATCCTGACACGCTGTATCTTGGTTATGGATAGTACCCGTGCAAGATTAAAGAGTTCAAACAATTTATAAAGAAACACTATCATTAAAGGCAAGATAAAATCCATGTAAATAGTGACATGCATTTTATGTTGCTTTGCCAAATATTCTGTCAAAGAGGAAATTTTTTTTTTTTTCCAGTATTCATTTAGGATTCCAGGAATATAAGAATTTAGCACTGTAGATAATAAACACATAATGTGAGCAAATAGGAGCAAAAAAATTCAAGTACTGAAATGAAAGCACTTGAGAACATTAGCTGGATTCCACTTACTTTCTAACGGTAAAAATCCAAGGTATGCATTTTTCAATATCGATACGTACAACATATACTGGAAATTTAGTGACAACTTCAAAAATCGCCTAACCTTTGGTAACTTGAATTTTCTTGAATATAAGTGTGATTTCTCTGCCACATCACAGCAGGTTTTAAAGAACAAACTAGACCCTGCAATGAAAAGTAAATCAGAGATGTTCTACATTCATCAGAACACAGTTCAAAGAAATAGAAAGGCTCACTAAGGCTTCTATAACAGAAACAGATTCATTAAGCTCAATCCTCAATGCCTTGTGAGATTGTAGTAAATGTATTATACAGTATACACTATAGTAGCAAAATTGTGAATGGGTAAAACAACAGTCTCTTTCAGAAGTGATGCTCTGTCCCTCATAAATTGTATTGAACTATTGGTGATTTTTTGTGTAATGGTGTTACAAAGTTTTATGCACCGTTGTCTGACTTAACATCAAAGAGTTTATTGAGAAGGTGTAACAAAATCTCTCCTGTTTTGTCTTCTAAAAGGTTGTGCAATATCAATTTCCACAAGATGTACTGATTTTTCTGCTATTTCACATGACATAAGCATACAAAATTATGGCTGAAAAAGCAGAATCACTTTTTATGGTTGGAAAGATAATTAAGATGTTCTTTCAATTATTTTTTCTGTGAAAATAAGTGATGGC
Organism: Merops nubicus; assembly: GCF_000691845.1. Taxonomy (NCBI): domain Eukaryota; kingdom Metazoa; phylum Chordata; class Aves; order Coraciiformes; family Meropidae; genus Merops; species Merops nubicus. Next base: position 39,863 of record NW_008604776.1, read on the forward strand.
TTTTCTCAGTTTTTGGCTAATGATTTGTGTGGATCTTCTATTCATGAAAGTAACAGATTTATAGATCTCACAGACAAAATCTAGCCAGGCAGTTACTATGCAAATTTCTCTAGATTTGCCTGTCATTGTGCTATAATCTTTACTTTATCTGCTTTATCTGCCAACTTCTGTGTAGGAAAAGAAATCCTGCAAGGAGGAGTGGATCCACAACCTCACACAAATCTTCTAAGTTCAGCACATCCTCTCCCTCATCTTGATCATCCATATGTTATACGATGAAAGAGTCAGTCTTTCTACCAGTCAATTTCTCAAGCTCCTTCACTTGTCAAAAGAAGTGCTATTATTATTTATAGTACAGCAACACCCAAAGATCTCAAGTGAGACAGCAAGTCAGGGTGCAATTTATCTCTCTAAAAGTAGATTATTAGCACAGATTCAAATGTTCTGCTGTTTGGAAGCTGCTCACCTGAATTCCTCTCTACCATCAAGAAACATATCTGCTTTCCTCACTCACGCAGGCAGCCACAGGAAGGCCACAGGAAGATACAGGTCTGAACTGCTCCCTTTGCATGGATTCTCCATGCACACCCATGTTATTCTAGGCATTTAAACTATGGCCAAAACGGGTCATAATACAACTCTTCCTTACTCAGAGCTGCAATAGGTTTTTCACTCTTTACAAAACCATTAACTTCCATAATGCCAGGAACGACCAGCTGGTCATCTGTTGAATAAGGCACCTCTCAAGGTGATAACAATCTGTAAATTAGGCTTGTGCATGCACCTGGCTTGGTGCCTGAATCAGCAACAGTACACACAGCAACAATAAAGAAGAAGCTACCAGTCTTTCATGGGAACTCCAGATCAGGTAAAAAAGTGAAAAGCAGGAAACACTACATAGAGTTAGGTAGGAGAGACTTCTCAGGGAAAGGGGAAGTTTTCATTTAGTAGTGGACCCAGCTGGGCTAGCATAATGCATGGCAGGTGCCAGGATAGCTAAAAAAGCCGCAGAAAGAGATTAGAACAGAAATGGATTATTATTGAGGTGGTAAAGACAAGCTGGGGCTAGCATCCCAAAGCATATCTCCATGTTTGCCAAACAACACACTACTGTCATATACCACTTGAAAGAAGAGAAACAGCACACAGACAGAACACCTCAGAACACCCTTTATGTTTGTCTGACCTTCAGGTACCACTGGCTGTTTCTGCAGACCAAAAGGCTGGGGGAGGGGAGCCACCACACAGGAGGATGAGTTAAAAAATGAACTAAGGATAGCCAAGTGAACAGCAATGGCCTTGGAGCTTGGTGAAGATCTTGGATTGGGTTAATCCACAGTTACACCAAGAGAGTAGATTCCTAGCATCACAGCACCAAAGGCACCACAGGAGCTATAGTGACTTGTCAGGTACAGATATTGTCATATTCTTCTTCCCTAATCCAGGGAGCTCTGACTGAGAAGATGAGAATCTCTCAGCAAAGGAAACAGAGAGGTAAGACTGATGGAAATAGAAAAAGATTTGATATGGACTGAAAAAGTAATGTGAGATGTAGATGAGAGTTGTAAGAGAAAAATCAAAAAATCTTGAGTCTGTGACTGCCTTGTTTATCTTATTGGTCATTTGCTGTGCTCTCTTTTGGATGGTTCCTCTCCTGGAGGTGAAGCAGATGGTAGGCTTGGCATCACCCCAGGCACTTTGATGCAGTCTTGGCAGGCCCTTGCTCAAGTAATAATGCAGGCAAACACTCTTCCTTTCTGATCTTACCTTTCTTTGCTTCATAGGCATGCCTTGCTATTACTGCCTGACAAGCAGAGGTATAGTAGCAGTGTCAGCTGGAGCTGCAGTGGCAGTAACACTTCCTTCAGAGTTGATGTTTATAGTTTCCATTTGGGGTAGTGTTATAGAAGTGTTAATGATAGGACTTTCACCAACGGGGCTGAGTTTGTGCAATGCAGTTCTGAAAAGTGTTGCTTGTTCCTGACTCCCAGCAGAGGGTCATGTTGCCTCAGACAAGAAAACATGGTACATCAGCACTCATTAAATGATTGCTAGAAATAACAAGCTCTTGGGAAATTAATCTATGAAGTAAAGAGCTTGGACACACCTTTAAGCTTCTGATAGTGTGACTATTGTACTGGAAATACAGTATGATGAACACTAATAGATGGTCTAGGCATGGACAGGCATCTAGAGATTATAAGCAAATATTTAAGCTGAATCTCTTCCATTCAAGACTTTCCCATGTTGATCTAATTACTTGGCATGGGAAATGTGGAGCAGCAAGGTTGCTTTGGAGCTGCAGCTGTGGTCCTTCAGCTGTGCCCAGGGCTCCAGTTGCAGTGCAAGAGGGAGAAGTGTTCAGCCGGGAACACACAGACCACTGGACTGTTCAGGAAATGTGGCTCCAGAGAGTTCCTAGACTGAGAACAAAGCTGTGGAAATCGGGTACTCGTATGCTGAATTCCTACACATCACATAGAATCATAGAACAGAATTGCAGGATCACCGTGGTTGGAAAGGACCTCTAGGATCATCAAGTCCAGCCTGCATCCCAACATGTCCCTGTCCACTAGACCATAGCCTGAAGTGCCACATTCACTTGTTTTTGCACAGTTCCAGGGATGATTGCTCCACCACCTCCCTGGGCAGCCCTTTCCAGTGCCTAACCACTCTCTCAGTGAAGAAATTCTTCCTAATATCCAATAGAAACCTCCCCTGACACAGCTTAAGCCTATTTCCTCTCATCCTATCACTAGTAATTTTGGAGAAGAGACCAACACCAGCCTCACTACAAACTGCTTTTAGATAGTTGTAGAGAGCAATAAGGTCTCCTCTCAGTCTCCTCTTCTCCAGACTGAGCAATGCAAGTTCCTTCAGACAGTCCTCATGAGGCATGTTTTCCAGACCTCTCAGCAGCCTCGTTGCCCTTCTCTGGACCCACTCCAGCATCTACACATTCTCTTATCCTGTGGTTCCCAAAACTGGACACAGTACTCAAGGCACGGTCTCACCAGTGCTGAGTCCAGGGGCACGATCCACTCCCTGCTCCCGCTGGTCACACCATTTCTGATCCAGGCCAGGATGCCATTGGCCTTCTTGGCCACCTAGGCACACTGCTGGCTCACGTTCAGTCGGCTGTCCACCCACACCCCCAGGTCCTTCTCCAACCGGCAGCTTTCCAGCCACTCCTCCCCAGGGCTGGAGCATTGCCTGGGGTTGTTGTGACCCAAGTGCAGGACCCGGCACTTGCCCTGGTTAAACCTCCTACAGCTGACCTCAGCCCATTGCTCCAGCCTGTCCAGATCCCTCTGCAGAGCCTTACTACCCTCAAGCAGATCGACACTCCCACCTAATTTTGTGTCATCTGCAAACTTACCAAGGGTCCATTCGATCCCCTCATCCAGGTCATTGATAAAGATATTAACCAAGACAAACATATCTGTCTTTACACATCACATAGCTGCCTTTGATGGCTGAGATTCTGAAAGCTGGAAGAATCTGTTACAGATGTGAAAATCTTGGCCTTTCCCCACATCATCCTAGGAAAGATGGGGAGAAAGCCTATCGTGTTGAACTGGATGAGGTATTCATCGGTTTCCTTACTGTCTCCACCTGAACTTGGGGGAGGCTCGTTTTCTGACACAGGACAAATCAGTGTCAGCTTCCAGGATTGGTGCAGTGCTGCCTGCATCAAAACATAGCTGGACTATGATCCAGTGTGTCATCAATTGGTCAAAGGCCAATTCAGGGTCTGACGGAGGACAGCCAGGAAAGAGAACTTGGGAATGCCAAGAGATGCTGGTATTTCCTGTTGTGTAACAAAATTTCACTGTCAGGTCCAAGAAAACTTCTGTATTACAGCAGAAATATATCAATATTGGATCTGATCTTCCAGTAAGTCACTTGAATGTTATCATACTTCTTCATAACACTTGAATTGGAGGGAGAAGCTGCTTCTACTATGAGTGATGGGACATTTTTTGTATGCCTAGGTAAGCTGATGAGGGACACTTTGACAGATATGCTATTCCTCCTTTTCCTGTCCTAGGCTTTGTCTCTGTGAAGAGATGAAAGAATGTAAGTATGTAGTTTTGCTTTTATTTCTTGTATAGTCCTTGCTACTGCAAGTTTCCTTCTTTCCTATTCACCTGGTGTTGCTTGGTCCCTTCCCCACCTGATTCTTCTTCACATGACTACATCTATATTAGTAAATGGATTTAGCCCAGTAGGAACAGATCTGTAAAGCAGATTAGCTGCGGCTGCATACCAGGTGTCCACTACGTGTATTTCTAGTGGCTAGGTATGCGTACCTTGATTTAGCACCAAGAAGATGATTCTCTATAGAGAGCACAGCCATCCAGATTTCCCTTACTGCATAAATGGGACAGTCTGAAATGTGACTGTATAGAAGCACAGTTTTAGTAGAGACTTTTAGCCTAAATATGAGTGTTTACTCCTAGTCAGGAGAATTGTACCCTCAGAGTTAGAATCACAATGTAAACTTACAGTACAGTCTTTAACATCAGTAGTTTCTGTTGTGAACATCATATTATCTCTTTGGAGGTAATCTTTAACATTCGTCTGGTCCTTTCCCCTCCAAAATATCAATATTGAAATAAAATCATCCTCAATTCCAAAATCATTCCAAAGCTTTCCCTCTCCATAGCCAGTAGAAGGAATATTAATTTATTTACTGCAAGAAGAAAGTAAGCCAAATCTCCAAATCAGCATTCTTTGCTTCAGAGGATTCTTGAAGAGCAGAATATTCTACAATTCTATATTCCTGTGTAGTCATGTAGCCTGAGACACTCATGCAGTTTCCACCCAGTGAACAAGCACCTAAACCAGGGATATGACAGCGCATTACTGCTGCTTTTAAAATATATAATATACATAAAATAGTAGACAACTGATAGGACCTGCTCTTTAGCTTGTTCTGGGGACTGATCTGATTTTAAAGGGGTGGATAACTGACTTGACAGGTAACACAATCCATGTATCAACATTATCAACACAAAGGCACTTTCCTCCTCAACAAGACTTTTAAAAGTAGATGTGTGATACTTAGATAAAAGTCTATTTTTCAGTACCATGAATACATCCACAGATTTCTACCAGTGCTGCAGTGGAATGTTAAATAAAAATTCTCTAAAATTCTTAGGGTTTATTCCAAATCAACAGCTATTCTAACAGATATTCTGAGAATAATAAGTATTTTTTTAAACTGGCAACCCAGATTTTGCAGTTTGATCATGAAAATTTGTAGCTGTCAACATCAGCACTCTTTGAACAAGGTACAATATGGCAAACCATTGTCCCAAGCACAGACCTCTTCGAAGTTCCATTTTTCCAGGGAATGACCCTGTACCTGAGACTAAAATAACATAGGGTACTATTCCTCTTACAAAACAGAAAAGGAATGACTTTGCTTTGTCCTACACATCAGCCTAGTGGACCATACATTATAGATATTGCATATGTATTCATTCATCATTCCTATTTCCTTTCTAGAGGAATAAATCACATTTTTTTTAGTCTGCACTTCAGCTGTCAAAAAAAGTTAAAGCATATATGAAGCCAGTTTTAAATTACTTAATAAAGATTCACCCACATAAATCTTATTCTATCTAAAGCACTATGTGTAAGTAAAGATGCTTTACAGGTGAGTGCATTGCTTTCCTCTTACCTGATTTTACCACACATGATTCAGAGTGTTTGAGAATTCCTCCACAAAGAAAACCATAGCAGGAAGCCTCCATTTTTTGTGGATTTATACCTGTACCTTCTAGCCACTTCCTCTATAATGTTAGTACCCTCCACACCACTCTATTGCCATTGCATTTTCTTGTTCCTCATAGTCTTTCCCTGTTTCTTCTCATATCCCTACAGCCTTGTCTGGCTGATGGTCAGCACCTGTCATTTTGGCTTGGAGCTGGCAAAGTGCTGAGTGATTACCTTGTATGCACATCTTGGCTGAGTATCTGATCCCTGTGTCTTAAAATGGATAGGGCTCTGAACTATAACTGCCTCTCCCTCAGTGCACACTGCAGAGCACTACTTCCTCTCCTCCAGCCAGCTACTGACTCCCACAAAGCTTTAGGCGCTTCATGTTATGAAACATCAAGCTTGATTTACAGTAGGTCACTGCAACCACGAGTTTTTTGACACAAAAAAACACACATAATCACTACATAATTCTTAATTTCTATGACAACCAAGCCAAAAAAATAGTTAATGATTTTTTTAGAAGATCTAAATAAAGTAAGTTTAATTAAGAAAAAGTATAAATAACAAGTTATTTAAAGCTTTTCAGTGTGAGATAATTAAATTCTGTTTTAATAATATTCATTGCTATTTCTGAGAGATGTTATAAAGTGTTTAAAGGCATAAAAAAGGGTAAGAAGAAAGGTGCTTAAATGGAAATGATTTTGCAGTTTGACAAACTAAAAAGAGAAGGTTCAAATAAAAAATGTAGTTACTTCATTGACAATGTCTCTATTTTTTTCTAAGCCTTTGTTCTTCAAGTAGGAAATAGAAGCCATTTTCATCTCGGCTTTATTCCAAATTTTGTAGTTGAGAGCAATCAAGCTAGCTTTCACAGCTTAGTTAGAAAGGCTCAGAGTAATTAACAGAAATATAATTTAAGAAAATTGTACCTTCTTGATCATCACATTGTCACTAAGACAGCATAATTGTTTCATTCCAGGCTAGAGGAAGATTCACGTGTTCCCCAGAACCTGAAGTGCTAAGACCTAATTTTCTCTGTTTGGAAGGAAAAGGGTAAAAGGCTAAAGAATATTTTTGGTTCATTTAGCTGATGGAACATCTTTCTAACAAGCAAAAAACAAGGAAAGTGCATATTTTGAAGACAACATTAAATGAGCTTGCTGATGCAAAACTCAAGAGTAGGAATTAATGAGGCACAAGTGTTAAAGCTCTAGAGCTAACACTTAAATAAGAACAGGCATTCATACCTATAATTATAGCTTATTGGCTATTTTAAACATGTACCAACCAAAACAGCTATTTACCACCTTCGTTAACAAATCTGTAACTCCAGCCAAGGTAGTGCAAGGATAGTACTATGACAACCAATGTAACAACAAAATTGCTGGGAAATCTGTAAATGCATTCCTCTGCACTACTTTAAGGTTTTGTCATTACATTTTTGTAGATCAAAACAGTTTTTTTTCTCAATCAGCATTGACTTACAAAGGGGTTTATAACTTCATGGACTGTTTAATAGCCAAAATGCTGGCACATTCCGGTCATTAAATGAGGAAAATATGTAATAATTAGATCTGTTAACATTTTGCATATATTCAGCAATTCCTATGAAAAACAGAAGAGCCAGAACATTCTTTCTGCTATTACCACCCTTCTAAAAGTGATGCTGAGGGCTGACATCATCAGCTAGCTCCATGCATCAATAATTCCACCACTAAGGAACTAAAATGAGCCTTTTCTTTCTCAACATTGGTGTATATAGTAAAGCAGCAGTTTTGGATACAAAAGAGAGGATCAGCTGCAGGCTTAGGAAAACTAGGCAGGTAAAATCAGAACACAAAAGGTCTTACCAACTAATTTGTCTGCACAAGACCTTCAGGAAGCTTTTCTTGCTGGTGATCCTAAGAAAGAGATCTGACAGTGCAGAGTTAGGGTGGTTGCTGGAGGAGGATAGTTTCACAGCTGCACCGTATCTTATTTCCAAACCTCTCTACAGTAACAGGAAGTATAATTGTCCAAGGCTTGCTTATTTATTTCTTATCTGTAAGGCAATGAAATTCAATTTTATCTACATTGCTGAGAAGGTGTGAGCCACTTTTGGCTGGAGGGTTCAGAATTAACATTGTCAGTGAATGCACCAAGCTGAGGCTGTTGTTTTCATCTGCACACTTCAGTTCACTGGAGAAGGATGCTTCTTTATTACTCACTGTGCTGTAAAGCATCCTCCTGGTGCTGAAATGAATCCAGGCTTAATATGGACAAAAATGGATTGCTAAGCTCAAGCCCAAAAGCTGACATGCCTCACTAAGACACACATTCTAGGGTACCAGTTGTAAGAGTTTTCTGAGCTCTTTTAAGCCAACGGTCTTTTTCTGTCAAGTTTGAGAACCACAGCACAAAGGATAACCCTCAAAATGAAAGCCTATAATGTGCAAATAGGGTCTTAAGTGTGTTTCTTAAACTCTGCATCTTCTGTTTGGAATGTAGGACAAATTATATTAGCACCACAGCTTTCTCTTTGTGGCTAAGTGCCAAATGTATCACTATCATAATATCTCAATACCTCAACATGGTATCTGTTGAGTAGCTGACACACCAGAAGTCTGTTCTGCCATTCATCAAAACCTGATCTGGCTGGAGAGCTGGGCAGAGGGGAATATAATGAAGTCCAACAAGGACAAGTGTAGGGTCCTGCACCTGGGTAGGAATAACCCCACGTACCAGTACAGGTTAGGGGCTGACCTGCTAGAGAGCAGCTCCACAGACAAGGACCTGAGAGTCCTTGTGAACAAGGTAACCACAAGCCAGCAGTGTGTTCTTGTGGCCAGGAAGGCCAATGGTATCCTGGGATGCATTACGAAGAGTGTGGCTGGGAGAATGAGGGAGGTTCTGCTGCATCTCCACTATGCCTTAGTGAGGCCACATCTGGAGTCCTGTGTCAAATTCTGGGCTCCCCAGTTCAAGAGAGACAGGGAACTGCTGGAGAGAGTCCAATGTCTGGCTACAAAAATGGAGGGCTGTAGGGTACTGGAGTGTCTGTTTTACAAGGAAAGACTGAGAGACCGTGGCCTGTATAGCCCAGAGAAGAGAAGACTGACAGGAGATCTTATCAATGATTTGAAGTGTCTAAAAGATAAGTGTCAAGAGGATAAGTGTCAAGTGTCTCTTCAGTGGTGCCTAACAATAGGACAAGGGACAACAGGCACAAACTAGAACACAGGAAGTTCTCACTGGAGAATTTCAAAAGCCCCCTGAATACCTTCCTGTGCAACCTGGTCTAGGTGATCCTGCTTTGTCAGAGAGGTTGGACTAGATGATGTCCAGAGGTCATTTCCAATCTCTACTATTCTGTGATCTTCCCAGTTTGAATCAGCACTCTACACATTATCTATTTTTAGCTTAGGAAGCCCACAAGGAATCATTATGGGTTGCAGAATATGTTGTTTACTGTATTTTCCTTTCAAAACAGTTGCAAAGATTTTAATGGAGAGAACAAAACATAAAATTCATTATAGTAGTATTACAGTTAAACTACTCCTTATAATATTTCTAAAAATCCTCTTGCACAAATTCAGATTTATAGAATCCTAAGCTAGTTAAAATCTGTATATTTTCCTGCTATATTTCATAGTGTTATGGAAGCATTAGGACAGGGACCTCTGGCACCAGGATAAGCAAAAGCTCATATTTTTTAATTATGCGTAAGCCTTTTACTGATTTGACATCCCATTACTATGTTGTATGACATAAATACTATCAAATTACACTTATACTTATCAATAGTCCCTGTCATATTCCACGATCACTAACAATAAGATTTAAAACTCTTCTGCTTTTAGGAAAACCTCACTCAGTCAGCAGTTTCACAGCAGTCTAAGCCAGTCACTTTGATGTGATGTCATACTGTTAAACAGCTGTGTAGGCCCAGCCCCACCACAGCACTATCTCTATGTGATTGTATTGTACATCAGTTCAGAAAGCTCGTGTGTTTGGAAGCTATCTCTACCAAATGGCAGTGTGGGGAAAAAAAGTTATCGCTGATATTAACTTATCACAGAGACCAGCTCCCTTGATGAGTTGAAGGCATGGCACGATGGGACGGACTGCACACGGCTACTGCAGCTGCCATGCAACTGCACCCTTAGAGCCCCCGGGGAGAAATGTGGCCTCCAAGACCTGGGGTAAATTACTGATCCTGCTGCTATCAGTCTCGTTTCCTCTCCATTCCCAAGTTCTGCCTTGATCGAGCTTAGGGGAGGAAATAATACATTTCCTCACAGTTCAGCAACAAAGCAGTAGGTTGTGTTTTAAAACCTCTTCTGCTTGCTACTGATGTTATATTACTGCAGGTTACTGAGTAGATAATGTGGTGCGAAACACATAATCCTCAGACACCTGACTATCAAGCACAGTTTCAGTTTGTGGCCAAACTACACATGACTTCATAAAATAAATAGAGTTTTGCCCATGCTTTGTATTGTATAGCTTCAGAGAGGTGATACACTGGCTGGGATCAAGCTGCCTCTGGAATCCAAGTCTTTTTGAGGCTAAATCTGCTCTATCATTATGCTTCTTTCTAGCCCTTAGTGACCACCTCTTGCATGGATCTGCACAATGCAGATCACTTAGCACCAAGTTAGGCATCACTTAATACTGTTGTGTTTGCGAAGCAGAGAGTATCCCAGGAGCTCTTTCATTGATTTGCCTGGGATTTTGATGATGCCTGTAAATACTAAGATAAACTTCAAAAGCTGGCAGTTCTAACTACATCTGTCAGGAAGATTTCCTCTGGTAACATAGTAATAGCAAGCCCACAGAATAAAAACTGTAATTTTTTTTTTTCTATGAACGTCACTGTGTTTTTACATACCAGCATGCAAGATCATAGCCTGATTTGATCTAGTTTCATGTCTGTCACTGCTTTTATTGTCTGAGAATTTTAATTACTGAAATTTTAAACTTTTGCTTCTACTTCTGTAGAAAGAGTTGACGGATGTGAAAAACTGCAAAGGAAAATAAATAAATAATATTTTATTTATATGTAGCAGTAGCTAGCAAAGAAGTTGGTTTCTTCTCTCAGTACAAATCATTTATCTGGCAAGCATTTTTCTAGCTAGTTCTTATTTTCTGGACTTTCTGAAAGACTGGACTGCTGAATGAGTTGTCTGTGATTTCCAAGTAATACCCTGGAAAATACAGAAACCATGGAAAAATTATGAAAATGAAATTGCAGCTTTACTTGTTATTTCTTACTGAATTAGTTGCAGCATTTTGCATTTATGATACAAAATGCATTATTATCATCTGTTTAATAAGATTTTAATAGAGATACAGCTTTCATAATGATATTGTAGTAAATTAGCTAAATCTTCACAAAATGTTTTGGTTGTAAACTGCTGCAAGGGCGAGCTGAAAAATTAACAAAGAATTAGATTGTTGCTGAGTTCCTAGATGCATACTTATTTCTACCTGATAGGAAACCCTGTTTCTCAGGTAAAAATCTTTACACTGCTCCCATAAACCATGATTTAAATACTTTTCTTGATATTTGCTACCATACACAAAACTGTAAATTATTTCTTCCCACTGTAGGATCACTTTTCTCGTTATAGTTAAAACTGCATCAGTATTTAGATAATACTGATAGCATGAACCAAAGCATGGACGACTTGAGTTTACAGTTGGTCAGAAACACCACTACTGGTAGTCCTGTAAACAGCTCTTTTTGATTTATGATATTGACTCTGAAACCTAACAGCCTAACTAAAGTAATAACACTGTAATTTCACTTCTCTGGATGCCTGTCAGCAGACCTCAGAACCCAGAGTGCAGCCATAGCTCCCAGCCATGTGCTCTGCCCTCTTCCCTCATGCCTTACACATGTCCAGGAGATGCGCTGTCAGAAGAACTTCACATTTTTACAGGACAGGTTATGTTCTCATTTCAATCCCCATTTTGCCTTCCTACAGGACTGAGGGGATGCTGATGCTGCCACAAAGGAGGTGGCAGGAGGGCAAGACTGGAGGTGGAACGTCAAAAAGGAAGGAATGCAAGAATACTTTGCAGTGGCAGATAGTCACCAGAGACATTGCAAAGCATACCCTCCTTCCCAGTTCTGGGGCCTTTACCTTTTACTCTTTAACTATTTCCTTTGCCCTGAAAGGCTCTGGATGGCTTAGGTGGCCTCTGCTAGCTGCCACATCCATGGGTTTCCTCCTCTGATATCCGTGCATAATAAACATGAGACTTTGTCTCATTAATTACTACACTGTAGGGACAATAAAAGTAATTGTAATTTCATCCCCAGTTAAAACAAGTAAACAAAGAAAACAAACAAACAAAAAAGGCACTCATCTTGCTCATCTTGTAGTGCCTTGCTTCATATTTAATTCAATTAAAGCCTACATTTTAAGTGTGAATGAAATGGCCAAACAATTTCTAGTCTGCTGAGCCAATATCCCATGGAGTTTGGGCTCAGCTTGTACCCAGGATGCTGATAACAACCAGAAGGTGTATTTTGAAGCAGTGTACTGGAATCAGCAGTTAAGTGGTGAATTAAAATGAACATCAATAAGTGAAGACAAGTGAGAAATAACCAACTGGCAAAAGGTAAGACACATACAAGGCAAAATAGGAGCTGAAGACTGCTACAAGAGATGTGTAATATGTAACTTGGGATACAGTGACTTACAGAGAAGTCTTATTTAGTTCCTAGACACAACCAGGGCTGGAGAGACAAAAGACTGGCACCAGGCTGACATTGCTCCCCTCTGGCACTGTGGTACACTGAGAGCAGCTCAGCTGCTCCAAGGAGAAACCTCTGGGTCCCTGTAGTTCCTTATTACCAAATGTTCACCACTGTTTCAGAACCAATGTGTGATTTGAAGCAGGTCTGCACTGCACTTGAGGAAGTGATTTAATTATACCTACAGCAAACCTAGCTAGCTTTGATGCCTTTAGCTGGAGTGCCAGTGAGAGGTCAGCAACACAGGCTGGTCTTGGGAAATCAGAAGTCTGTTCTATGCTGCACCCCAAGCCAAGGCACCTCCACCGTTACTGCTGCTCAAACGAGCTCAGCTCTGCCTGCACAGGTGGTGGTCCTGCCTCTGACGGAAGCCTAGGCACAGAGGAGTGTGTGTGTGTATCTATACACTAGCAACAAAGTAAAATAAACAGGATAGATCCAAAAAGTCACCCAGTGTTTCCCATGACCCATCCACATTTACTGTCCTGTAACGGCTTCAGGGAGAGTAAGTCTATAACGTGTTTCTCATCCCTGATTTTCAAGGTTTAGTAATACGTGTCAGAAATAGAAAATATCGAGTGATTAGATATGGCATTTCAGGTTTCTCCAGGCTATGTAAAAATTAAATCTAAGCATGCTGCACTTCTCCCACAGTCAGAGGAAAGTCCCAAGGCAAAATCATACTCTCTAATCTACTTTTCTATTTCTAGTATGTATTTTACAAATAACTCTTGCCTTATCAATTATTTTGCAGATACTAGCAGCAGCATGTGATGCATTATTGAAAAGAAAGAAAACTGCTCATTTGTAGCCTTGTGTGTGGAAAGTGAACTACTTAATTGGATGCTTCTCACAGGCTAGCAGAACTCAATTTAATAAATTTTTAACGACAGTATAATGTGTCTATTTTTACCCAATAACTGGCTGCTGGAAAAAAAAAAGGAAATCTTCACAGATACAAGCATCTGAATTCAATACAGTGCACTGCAATAAAAAAAAAAAAAAATCACAAAACTGAAAGCATTAACAAGAATTTAGAAAGCAGAAAAGTCATGTAAAACAAATACTTTTTTATTTTTTCAGTATGAGGACCAGCCACACAAATATTAATGGCACCAAAAATTCTGTACTGGCTCTATCTAGATTAAGATTTATTAAGAATCACATCATTTTTATGACCCAGTGGTATGAAGATTTGTTGTTTGTGAGACATATTACATTTAACTACATATTGCTTAGAACAAAAATGGTTACCCAAATTAGAACAACCAGGGTCTTCTGTGTTCTTTTCATTTCATTGTCTTCTCCCCATCCTCCTGTATTTCATCTTCTTTCCAAATTGCCCACTCCTTTTCATTTTCTCTCTGGGTATGGTTACATTACCAGCTAAAGACTGCTGCTCTTTTCAACCCAGTACTGGAAAGACATACCCCTGAAGAGCTGCAGACCGTGCAGAAAAGCACGAGACCTCACAAGTCCGAATGCCATTAGTAACAGCCGGATAGCCAGTCTGCAGCTCACCCAGGAGGGGCTGAGATGTGGCGGAGATGACTGGATCTCAGGCCGGTCTGTGCTTACCACCATTCTTTTACCTTGCATGCATTAAATGTCTCTGCTTCACTTCTCTAGCTTCTACAACCTCCATTATTCCACCCCCCACCCAACACTATTTCATTTTTTAAAGCCAGGCTTGACTGACTCATCTGTGGTGATCAGCAGGAGTCAGCTCCCCATCGCCTCCTTCCTCCCTCTGTCCCAAAACCCATGGCTAATTAATCTAACGCGAACAGAACATGGGCTCATAACTACTACGAAAATTACCTAGGGCTAACACGATTGTCAAACAACCAATTCCCTCCTTAATCACTTCAGCTAGGGATGGAGACAGATGAGTCTTGATCTAGCAAGCCTTTTCTGAACACAGGAACTGCAATCCTACTCTACTATTAAATGTGGCCCAGTGCAGTATGAGAGATTGTCATGTCTCTAACAGCAAACTGCAATCAGATATTTTCTAACACTTCTTAATTTAAAGGCAGTTCATTTAGATCTGCTTGTATCTGCCCTTATCCTTTACTATGACAAACGGTAATTTAAAATGTACAGTATGCAATCACAGTTAGTAGTTTGTATACTTTTTTTTTTTTAATCTAAACCAACACATCTTTTCTGTTTCCTGACACTTAACATTCCTATCATATTATCACTTTGAGAAAGGAGTGTCAGAACTGAGTACTGCAGTTCAGATGAGGAATTCTCTCTACATACTGCTATATACAGAGGAGATATTTCCACTGAAACATTCATAAGTAACTACATATCTTTTCCTTCTTGATTAAATTAATTTAAAATCAAAGATTGTGCAACAGCTGTAGAACTACTTTTACATTTCGATTTCATAAGGATATTTCTTCTAAACAATAACAGCATTATTGTTACTATATCTAAAAAAAAGTTATGGTTTTCCATTAGCATTTTAACAAATTTTCATGTTATTTCAGGTTATTCCTTTCAGCATGCCTTCTTTTACCATCATTTCTTATCTACTTATCTAACTCCACTGGGTGTCTCTGAGTTGCTTCACAGCTTTCTTTGATTTTGCCTAATTAACATAATTAAGCATCATCCGTGAAATCTGTCTTCTCACTATCCATATATTTTTATCTAGTGATTGATAAATACATTAAGCAACATCACTTCTAGTGTGCCACTGAAGGATTTCTGCAAATGCTGAACCCAGGAACCATTACTTTGTTTGCAATCTCTTAGCCAGTTGCTTATCAGGACAGTCACACACCTCTGATCCTGTGAACAGCTGTTTTGCAGAATATGAACTTATTGGAGGTTTTTGTCAAAGGTTTTTAGGTGAATAATCATAGCTGGCAGTTCTCCGTTGTCCACAGTTTCGATGGCTCAAAAGCCACACGTGTCTGTAAAGTTATGGGTTTTCTCTGCAGAAATAGGGGTGGTTTAGTCTTTGTATTTTATATTTTATCATTATTTTAAAAAAAAAAATTAGTAATAATTCAAAGAGGGGTCATTGAGATAAAATTTAACCAGTAACTCTGAAAGGAATCTTTGCTATTATTTTACAGTCTTTAAAAATCTGTACTAGTTCTGTTGAGATTAGTCTGTCTTTCTAATAATTCTTTCATATTTTCATGAAAACTTGGATGATTGTCATGCAAGACTGAAACATAAAAAAAAAAAAAAAAACTCCACATAGCCTCAATCGCTCCTGAATTGTAATAGAAGCATTCCCCCTTTTTCTGCTACCTGTTCTACCTGCAGTACTGGCTGCAGAGAGGCAGAGCTGCAGTTCTTTATTCAGCTGGAGAGTGAAATTGATGTCACCCCAGGTATAGCACTTTTCTAAAGGCTTGCTGCACTATTCCATTTCTGAGTTAACTGTCAGGCCCAGTTTTCTTACTGGGAACAAAGGGACTACAAGAGGATCCCTGCTGTCTGGTCAATATGTTCCCAACCAGCTCTGTTGCAGATTTCTTCATTTTTCATATAGAATTGCTATGAGGAGCCGTGCTATGATCTGAGGAAAAAATAAATCCTATCACATTAATATCAATTCTATGTTAAAACAGTGGTTCTGTTTTGTTATGTCTCCATATTAACAGAAACAAAAACTATTTGGACAAGTAGTCTGGCAGATTTTGGTGAATTTCTGTGCAGAATTCTTATCTCCCTTTAGTTACTTGTCTTTCATTGTATGTCTGATGGGATTGGATCCTCTAAAATTGTGTATATATTTTGTCTCTTTCAATACATAATCTAAACTCTTACATTTCTGGAAAAAAATATCTGTACTGGAGCAAAAAAAGTTCCAAGCTAACGAGTTCAGATCGATATTAAAGGACTGTAGGTCCTGGGATGCCAAAACTGAGGAAATGAAAAATAATGTATGACATAGATAGAAAATTCCAAAGATCTTGCAGGATTATTATCAGTGATCTCAAGCCATATAGAATTTAGCATGGTTAGGCAAAAAGAGATTTATAGTGGTTTGTTGGCCTGAGGGTTTAGAGAGCTGAACATCCATCCAGAGGCAGTAACACATTCATTCCGACATACTAGTCATGAATATTTGATATGGTATATTCAATAAAGCAAAAAAATATGCTAGCTTTTCAAATTGGTAAGAAAAATAAGAGTATGCTATTATTTTATTGAACATATCATGCCTAGTACATTTAGTACTAATTCCAGGTTTTATCATCATTCGTTTAAACTCTTCAAAAAAATAGTAGAGGAGAAAAGCATCATTGGGAACAAACAGCATCAGGAATCTCTCTACTTTGTACCTTACAGATAGCCTAATTTTGCTTTTAGCAAGGAAATGCCCTTTGTTTTCAAGCCCTAAAGAACCACACAGTAGAGACTTTTAGTAGGCAGTACATTGGTTAAATCAGAAGCTCTTTGCAGCAAGTTAATGGTTTATAGGAATGAAAATTTTAACCACAGTTTTTTCAATAAACTTAATAACATGATCTTACAGGCATTTATTTAAACTTCACTTACTTAGGCTTTCATTTCTTGATTTCATATGAAGAATTTCCAAAATACTCTTGGAGAAATCTCTTTTGTATTCCTTCATATTGCTTATTAAACAGTACTTCCAACTCTGTAAACCACTGAAAATTTAAGAACTGACACCTTCTGATGCTGTGGTTGATTTAAAAAAAAAAATAAACAAATACAATCATACAATCTATATTACAGTCCTCTGATTTATTTTTTTTAAATATACCTTAAGAGTAAATATTTTATGAATATTCTATGAATATTAGTATGAGAAATTTCCATTCAAAACTTATAGCTAAAAGTACCAATATACTGCAACATTCCCATTCATCTCAGAGTAATAATGTTCCGTAAGTGTATGATGAGCCATATACGTGTGACTTAGAGGAAATTACTTTCCCTCTTTGTTGTATATAGTTTATTCTGGGTAAAAAAAAATAAAATATAGAGAGAGATATATATATCTCCTTTTTAACAGCATAAGGAAGGAAGGTCTGAGGAGGCATGTACTGGTTATGTTAACTAGGCTTTTCAAATCACTGTGCATATCTTGCATGAAAGATACTGTATGTTATATGTGCAAAGTGAACTTCTATAGATACAAAATACACTGTGATTGAACCTTTTTGTAATCATCAGCATACAAAGAGTCACAATCGTTTCCTTATGGAATATTTGAACAAAACAGGAACTCTGTATCAGCATAACTTTAAAGGTGTTTACAAAAGGCCTCTTTCTGGCTTCTGTACTTGACCTAACAGTATGTCCAAACCTGTGCATATATCTGATAAACTACACCCACTTCTAAACTACATCCACACAAATATATTTGTGTTAGTTGCAAACTACTATGGTCAGGCAAAAATAGGTGCATCTAAGACACCAGACATCCATTAATGTAGGTGTAATAAAGACACTAGTCACCTAGTAGAGCTGAATCAACTAACAATAGAAAATTGAATGTGAAACTAGGAATTAAAACATGCCTCAGTCTGGGACAGACTCAGCAAAAATTAATACGGTTTCTGTAAAATCAGAAATTTGGAAGCAAAATTTTCACTGAATCTACTGAAAAGAGCATTAACTGCACACAAGTATAAAGGTTATATGTAAAAGAAATGTTCCCCCATATTCACATATAGTGAATTTGGTCATGGCTTTTTGCATGGGACTGTTAAATATTAAAACTATAAGAACTGAAGGACGTTGTCTGAGACGGGAGCATTTTGAATTAATGGCTTTATCGGCAACACCATGTAGCTCCCTCTGTAGGTCGTGATACAGAACCACTAGAGAAAAAAAAAAAGGGGGGGGTAAAGTAGAAAAAAAA
>NW_008604777.1:0-31838 GCF_000691845.1 Merops nubicus
AGATGGCGCTGCTGATGGCCTGGTCCATCGTGCGGCCCTGCGCCTCGCTCTCCTTCTCGTACACGAAGCTGGGGCTGTAGCCCACGTCGAAGCTGTGTCGCTTCTCCCCTGCCGGAGGAGAGAGTCGGTTACCGGGGGGGTAAAGAAGCAGCTAAACGCCACGATGCCTTTCCCAAATGGCTCTGGGAAGCTGAGAGGCACGAAATGTTCTCTGAGGAAAGAGGCCGTTCAAGCACACAGGCAGCCTTTGGGAGGGTTTTTGATTTGGGTTTTGTTATGTCTTTTTTAAAGTTCAGGTTTGGAAGTTAAAATTTGATAGAGGAGATGGGGAGGATACTGACTGGACAAATCATTACATTTGACAAATTATTCTGGGATTGAAGAGAGAGAATATTATCAAAGCTTCCATAGATGAACTTCTTTCACCTTGTTTCTAAAAAATAGTAAATCATCATGAGTTATAATCCTTGTAAAAGAGTTAATTGATAATGAAACAAACCCCTCCATTTTCAGCACCAAGACTGCAGCCTTTCCTCCTTGACTTGTCCCCAACTCCACCAGAAAAACCATGGCAACTGGTTTTGTCTCTGCCCAGTTCCAGGAGGAGATAAAACTACTCCCAAAAGGCCTAAAGTCGCTTTTTTTTGGTGAATGTCTAGGAGTAAGTAACTGAATTCTGTGGTTACATAAAACAAAATCATTCACAGCTTTAGAAAAAACGGACCAGACCAAACGTTTCATGTACAGGTGAGTTGCAAACATCAGATCCACTGATCTTCTAGTTACGGTAACTCGGATAGTGCAGATGTTTATCAGTCACCTGTCAACACCATGACTCAATGTATATGAAACTCATCAGGTTTCACTGCAGAGGCAGAAAACCAGGAGCTCACGTTTCTCTTCTAAAACATTCAAAAAGGTTAGACAACCACAAGAGTGTAACTGCTCCCAACCCTCAACAAAACTCACTACCCAGCTTCACACAGAAGGAAACAAAGCCATGCAGCACCTTTGTATGACTCATAAACCCAGCTCCAGGCAGTGAAAGAAAATTTGCAATTAAAAAAAAAAAATAAAAAGGGCAACAAAAGCAAAAATAAGACAGGACTCCCTGTAAACGTTGGGGTAGGACTCAGGGTTGTGAGGGAAGAGACAAAACACGCAGCGTGTGCTCACCAAGGCTCTCACTGTTTTCCGTCACTCCGCTGTCCTGGTGGCTTTTAAAGTCCCCACGGCAGCCTGTCTGTCTCTCTGAAGTCACCAGTTCTATCAAACAAAACCCAAGCACCCAGATGCTCTGCTGACACGTTAATGGGCCGCAGTGCTGTGGTTTTAAAAGGCCACGGCACATGGGGTGAGATGAAGAACCCAAGCTCTTCACCCTGGGGGTGGTGAGACACAGGCACCGGCTGCTCAGGGAAGCTGTGGATGCTCCAGCCCTGGAGGTGTTCAAGGCCAGGTTGGATGGGGTTTTGAGCAACCTGGCCCACTGGGAGGTGTCCCTGCTCATGGTGGTGGGGGTGGGGGACTGGTTTATCTTTAAGGTCCCTTCCAACCCCAAACATTCTCTGATTCTACAATTCCTTACGGGAGAGGGCAAGAAATTGGGCTGTAAACCCCACCCTGATGTTTCAGAGATACTTTTGGAGGAAAAGGTGCTACAGAAAAAACAGCTTCTCTCTCTCCCTCCCTCCCCACTGTCTCAGCAGACACCAAGGTGAGCACATGCCCAATTTCAGTACCTTGGAACTGATGCCTGTACTTCAGCAGGCCCAGTTTGCATCCAAGTGCTGCAGCACCACACTGCAACCAAGCAGATGTGGGGGCCACCCTGGTTTGATTATTTTGTCTCCCCTCAAACCCTTCCGTGGCAAGGGACAAAAAGCCAGATGAGGGCTTCACTCTAACAGCAGCAAGCAGTCAGGAGGGTTGATATCAATGATTCAAGGAAAGAAAAAGGAGCATATAGGGACTGGGGAGGGGAAGGATGGGCCGTGCCAAAAGCAGCTGATGTTTTCTCTTGGTAGCCAGCAGGACAAGGTGATGGGTTATTGTGGGTTCAGCTGCCTTCAAGTGAAGCACCACAAAGCTACTGAAAAACACATTAAAAATTAAATGCATGGGTTCTCCAGTGCCCATTGGCAGAGCAGCCCTGGATATCAGGACACCTCTCCTTCTTGTCTCAGTGCAGAATGAATCTGCTGGAGGTGTGGCCCCAGGAGTGTTCATACAGCAGTGAGGAGCCACCAGCACAAGGACCTGTTCTGCTGGGCTATTTGTCTTTGTTATTTTTTAATATCTGTTCAGTAATCAAACCAGGAAGTCAAAAAACCCCCAGGGTTTGTATATTGGGCCCATATACAGAGAGAATAGAAACGCCCAGCAAAACAGAAGCTCAAAATCATCAACCTCCCTTCAAATCCTTGTTTGCTGCTAGCTAAAGGAAAAGCTGAGGGCAGAATCTTTGCAGGAGAAGCCTTTAAAGGGGAGCCTGGAGCAGGGGTTTAGAATCAAGCACACACTCTGCTGAGCTGTGCCCTTGTTTGAGACTTACACTCGTGCACAGGAGGCAGCTACTGAAGATGAAAATGTGAAAAAATAAAGCGGGCAAGACTCCCGGAGTTCATATGAAACTCTGCAGAGCCCCCAAATAATAACAAAGGGTTTTCTTCCTGATCAATAGACTTCATTCACAGAAACGAGCCAAACAAAGATGCCTTGTTAGCACACATCTCTATCCCTCCTTCCTGACAAAATGAAAAATCAGCACCCCTTCGGAGAGGGCCCGTTCCCAAGAAATCCCAGAGCTGCCCGGGCAGATTCACACTCCTACACACACAGCTCAGGGAGTCACAGGAGTCAAACCAAGGTCGCCCAGGCTGCTCTTGCAAACATACTCCCCAGGGATGAAAGGGAACGGGTGAGTAATTTTTTCACTTGTTACCTAACAAGAACATGCCAGTCACACAGGTTTGAGAAACCCCCCTATGTTTCAGAAATCGGTTACTTTGCTCATTCAGGTGGGCTGCCCTGGGCCCTCCCACCTCCTGCACAAAACCCCTGGTGTGATGCAGCATCAGTTCGTGCCCCCTCCAGACCACGTTACTGAGCACAGCCACCAATCCAAAAGGATCTGTCCCCCACAGGAACTGGAGCTCTGGTAGAACACCCCAGAGACCCCTCGTCCTTCACGTCCAGCGTCTGCTGGGCGGTCGTGTCCCGCTGCCGGCGTGTTTAATGAAACAGGCAGAGACTGACTGGTAGCAGGAGTAAACCAAGACAGGGTGAAGCTGATCTCAGAGCTAAAAAAAATGGAAGCTAAAGATTTTCAAAAGTATTTGCATTAGTGTGACTGGTGGAATCACAGCGTGACACGTGAGGTCTCAGTCACACAGTCAACAGTTTCAGTATGAAGTACCCCGAAGACTCGGATAGAGTGGGCTGGGTTACTTCACTCCTGTAGAAAATGTGACCTTTGTAAAGCCAAACCAAGGTGTCTAAGTAAAAGTTACAGGTTTTCATAGCTGGAAGTCCAGTGCTACCCACCAAACCAAGCAAGAGCTGCATTACCTTTAGAACTCTGGCTTCTTCTCCATATCCCTGGATTCGGCAGCACTCTGGACCCACACAGGTCCCTGGGCCACCCCTCTGCCTGGTGGGGCTGTGTGACCCCAGCAGGTCCCTGCCTGCTCAGCCAGCCCCACACTTCTCCCCTGCCCCGTGATGTGTGGACACCCATCACCACACAGGCCCCTGTTCTGAGGGTGAAGGTCACGTTAAGAACCACTCAATCCCTTGTATAACCACACAGAATATAGCAAATGGAGCATCACTGGGACTAATGTAACTGCTGAGTAAGCCAGGGCCTTACCCAGGACACACAGTTGCATCTTATTTGCTTAAAAGGCACATTAATGAACTAGGACCAGCCAGGAGGAGCAGGCGTTCACTGCACCAGAACCTGCCCAACTCGTATTTGGGATCCCCAGCATGCAAAACTCTGATCGTATCCAATTAAATGCAAACAAAATGCTATGGAAACATCTCGTTGCTTAAATTACCACAAGAAAGGATTTGATATTTTTTTAGTCATACTTGAATTCAGCGGGATGACTAAACAGAAGCCCAACACTTCTCTGTCTTTAGGCCTTATTCCACACATGCATCCTGCAAGTGCCTTCAGCTCCTGCTGACTAGAAAGAGCACCCGGCTCTTCAGAGCACAAAATCTTCCTGTGAAGAACCCAAAGAACATTTCACAGGTACAGAAGACAACACAGGGAAACTCTCACAATACATTCATAAACTGCCTACACAAAGAGACACAGAGCACAGTAGTAGCTTCCATCCAGTGCAAAAATCTGACAGAGCACGTTATTTTAAACCAGACCCTACAACAGATCCCTAGAAGCACATTAAAATAATCAAAGTTACTTTATTTATACTGTCTTGCATTAGATGATAAGCTTGGGAAGGATATTTAAAACAAGCAGAGGTATTGTACTATAGGTTACCGACTTGCACATGAAAAGGGGTTTTGTTCTTACCAATAAATTTCTGAGGCATTGAGCTTTTTCTCTTTGCCACGTTGCTCGCTAGCCTGTCCAGCACAAGGGCTCTCTCACTCCCCATCTCTGCCTTGATGTGCCTTGCCTCCACGCTCGCTAGTTTGGAAAATGTGAAGAGAAAAAGAAAAAGAAAAAACAAAACAAAAAAAAAACACGTAGGTGAAAAGGGAAAAAAAAAAAAAAAAAAAGAAAATTCAAAAGCAAGGAAGAGATGAATGGTTTTGCTCTCCGGAGTTTGCCACACTGCCTGGGAGGAAGCAGTTTGGAGACTGATGTAAACTGGTTTTGCCTTTTCTGCTGCTCTTGCTCTCTGCGCCTTGGGCAGCGGCTGCGGTCAGTGGAACCAAGCACAGCACAGCCCCTGGTCGTGCAGTCCCCAGCTCGTGCAAGGAGAGCACAGACTACGAACCCAGCACCTTCATGAGCAAGAGGAAGTGTGAAATCAACGGGCTGGAAGGTTGGTTACAGAACGTAGCTGGAGATACCACCTCTGGTAGCCTGGCTTTTTTCTTCTGAGTAAGACTGTGACACCTGCAGACTGACACAGTGCTTCAAAACATCACCGTAAGACAGTTTTTTAGGTATCAGTCATAGGTACATGTCTTTTGAACTAACCACTAAGAAACCTGCATGAAATCCATCAACGTTCCAGTAAAATCTAAACAACAGAACCTTTGCCTATTCACTTGAACTCATTTTTTTCCCAGGTGTCACCATCACACAGTTTTTCCTAAGTGCCAGAGCTAAAGCTAGTTCAGAAAGTTCCCTCTCAGCCTCAGGTGTTGTGGAGCTCATGGACACCCTCCAGCACACCTGACTTTGGGAAGAGTCCCTGTGCCCCACGGTGGCCCCAGTGAGCCAGGGCCACTGCCCCAGGGACCTGGCCACGCTCCTGGGGTCCCTCCGGCCACACTCCCGGGTCCCTCCAGCCACGCTGCCTGGTGCCTGGCACTTGGCCACAGCAGTGCTCAGCTCAGCTGGCCCAGGGAGCCCCCGTGGGCCCCGAGCCCCAGGGCTCTGCCACCTCATCTCACTGTCACCACACTAATACCGAGACAACCGCCGCGGCTGCCCCGGGGGCTCGCTCCTGCTCAGCAGCCAGCCCTGGCACCAGACCTGGCACGAAGGGCACCACTGCTGGCACGCTCAGACGTGGCACGAAGGGCTGCAGTGTGAGGGATCACTGTGTTCTGTGCCTTCTGGAGCTGGTGTCTAAGCAGAGGCAGATGGAGATGAGGCAGGGTCCATCCACCTCCCCAAGGGAACACCAGAGGCCAGATCCTGCTGTGAAAGGGCCTCAGCTGCTGTGTTACTGGCTCTGCTGCACCAGCAAACCTGAACAGATGAAGCATCATCTACACGAGGGAGAAGTAATGCCAGAGGAAACCAACAGAAGCACTTTGGTATCACTTCAGAGAATCACTATGGTAGGAAAGGACTTAAGTCCAACCATTATCTGTCTGTACCAGGCCACTTCTACACCATAGCCCTCAGCACCCCATCTAGATGGCTTTTAAATACATCCAGGGATGATGATTCAGACACTTCCCTGGGAAGCCTGTTCCAGTCCTTGATAACCCTTTTGGTGTAGAAGTTTTTCCTAATGTCTAACCTAAACCTCCCCTGGCCTCAGCCCTGCTAAATGCAGTTTTAAGGAAGCACTGGACTGAAATTGCAGTTTGCCAAGTACAGCAAGTGATAAAAATGCAACATCATCCTTCCATAGCGTTGTGTGCAGCACCTCCCTACCCATTTCAGAGTCAGCCACTCCTTACCTGTTTATTATTGCTGTTATTGATATCGTAGGAGTTTCAGTCAGCCCCAACCATGACTCACCAAACCTCAGCCAGAACTATTTGTTAATGTTTGTTCAGCATTTTGAACATGTGAAGTGCTTCCTAAGTACAGCAGCTGCCAGTGACTCAGGGCAGATGGGATAACAGGGCTCAGCTCAGCACTGCCCTTGGCCTGTCCCCCCCAGGCTGTGACCCCACAGCACACAGGACAACCAGACCCACCAGCACACCTACCCAGTAACACAGGGCTCTTCCAGGCTGATTTTTATTCCAAACTACTCTGGCATGTTTAGAAACTTCATAAATGTATTCATTCATCAGCTGCTAAACTGGACCCGCTTCCAGCATGAGGCACCAAGGTGCTGCCTCGTGGTTTACATCAAAAGGCAAATCATCAGTTTAAGATGAGAGTATAAGGGGAATTCAGGTCAGCAGAACATCATCATCCCTTTGGATTTGGGCCAGGAGCTCTAGTTATTTCTGGAGAATAATGGTGTGGGATTTGTAATTTCAGAACTGCCATTTAAGTCTCATGCTCCAAGAACTGGACTATGCTTTAGAGATTCAGACTGCCCTTAGATAACTGCAGATTGAGGTTTGAACTATGCCCAACAGAGAAAGCTTCTCACCTTGACAGGATCATTGCACAAATCGTTGATAAGAGTCATTTAAATTTTAAAAACAACCAACAACCCACAACTACCCTGATCAAGATCATACAGACAGTGCTGTATACATAAAAAAGAAACCAAACACAATTCATCCGTGTCATAAGAGCAGCTCCCTGGGCCTCACTCTTCATCTTTCTTACTTTGTTGTTCTAGTTCCTCTTTTTCTCCATCTTTACCTCCATGACTTGTACTCATGTTCTGTTAAAGCTTTAACTTCACACTTCCAGAATCTTTGTGTTCTGACAGATACAAAGGGTGAAGCTTCTGCAAGTCCCTCTCTGCCAGCCCTGGAAACACACCAGAAGCTGCATGTAGCACACCAGTGACTACTGGTCTTGTCAGAGTTATTTATGTGCCACCAAGGGAACTTTATTAAATTAGTGTCAAGAGGGCAGACGAGCAGCTTCCTGCAGAGGTAACAATCGTCTTTACTGAGACAGATTGCTGAAGAGACAGTAACTACTGACCTACATAGCATGTCCTGGGACATCTGTAGGTATCAATCTTCCTTGATTGATGTCTGTCTGCCATTTTATTTTAACGCTGAGGGTCTTTTCTTTCACATGAAGATTTTCTGCTCCTTGCTAAAGGCCATTTTTTTCCTAAAGAAAAACAAGTCTCTGTTTATGGGCCACAGAAGGTCTTTGACAATGTCTCTGGGACACAGCCTGAGGGAATTGTCTGCTCCCATTGAGACACAGGTGGTTACACGGGTTCCCTCCCACAGCGCTGCCCTCCCTACTCAAAAGCTAACTTAAGATTACCTCACCCACCTCTTTCTTCTGGAGGACTTATTAAACAGCCCAAAAATAATAATTAGTGTTTAGGAAACTTTTTTTTGAGTCAAAATTCTCTAAAGACTTCTCAAACAGAGAGAGCTAATCCTGCCCTGTCTCCCTCTTCAATTACTTCGCCCGCTGGGTGATTCCACTGCGCATTATGACATTAGTTTAAAGAACTAATTATCTAATTATAACATGGACCTAAAAATAAATTTCAGGCTGGACTGACAGAAATGATCAAGTGCTTTGCTCAGAGTTACACCGAGGAAAAACAAATGAAGAAAAATCCAGATTTCCAAAGCACTGGATCTGTTTCAGGCTGTGGTCTTGCAAGGTCCTGCAAGCTGAACACTTCTCATGGCTCAACTGCATGGCCAGAACATGACAAAAACCCTAAGGATGCTGGAAGCAGCTCTGCAGACCAAACAAATCACCCTCTTCAGTCTTGTTCAGATCAGATCAGTGCTCTCACACATGCCTCTGGATTTACAGGGAAAACCAAGCTTCCAACTTTTTCTTACATTATTTTACACAACAAGGATGGGGTTTAGCTCCCACGTCCTGACCACTTCTAAACCTGGGTCACCATCTGCTTAGCTAACCCTGGTGACCAATTACAGCTGTCCCTGATCCCCACCAGAGATGTCTCTGTGGAGCTGCTGAGCAGTGCTGGCAGCCTCAGCAATGTGCACATTTCAGGGGATCTTGTCTTTTCTTCCAGAAGAAAATTTTTGTGCAAAGGTGATTTATCTCCTCTGGATGACTACTTATGCTTTCTGGTAGCCACTGGGTGATGGGTGACCTCTCTGAATCATGCTGTCCCCTGCAGCCATGTCATTCTGGAGGTAGAGAACAGAGAGACTCTTCTTCCAGCCCAGAGCATGAAGACACCATGGTTCAGCCTGTGCTGAGCTGTTTCCATAGTGTGGTTTCTGCCACGCCGTAGATGTGAGTGTCATTTTTAGAACATGCAGGCATCGTTAACAAACCCTAAAGTACAAAGCAGAGCTCAAATTAGAGGCATTGCTTCCTGTAGCATCTCTGTGTGGTCAGCAAATAATGGAGAGTGGAACGGAGAGGTGGGTTATTGTGCAATGAGAACAATGTGACCAGAGATTGTTATCAGGGACCGAGCAACGCTCTAACAATACTGTTATATAAACCCTTTCTTTCAGAAGTATTTCCACACTGCTACATTTGGAACATCAAACCTCCTATTAAAGAGCATCTAGAATGGTTATTATGGTCCTGATGCTTTTCAAGATTTTAATTAATTATTGGCTGATGGCACTAGAGCATGTGTGTGCTTAAAGGTGGCTCCACATGAGAACGTTGAAAGGGCTTCAGAGAAGTACCAAGATTCAAAGTGATGCCAGGAGGAAAATGGTCAGAAATCAAAAAATGAACACTACAAAATGCACAAAATGCTAAACTTAGGGGAAAACCCAAATCGAATGCCCTAAATGGCCTCCTGAGGCCCTTCCCTCCCCCTGACTCTGTCACCAACACCGTGCTGACACCGGGGAATCGAATGGAAATGCCTCAACCACGGCTGGAGTTCCTGTTTTTCAGAAAACTTACTACTCCACTAAAACCACTGCAGTGTGTTTTGAAAGGTCTGAAAGGCAGAGGAGGGTACAGCCCCATCAGGTCGTACAGGAAACCTGTGTTCCTTCTGCCTGATTTCAGGTGTACTGTCCCACTGCAGGGACAACCACAGAGCAGATCTGGGATAAGGGAAATGTTGCTATTCTGAAATGAATATAAAGCTTGAGAATCATTTAAGAGCAGTAATCTGTAGCAGGTATGATGTTTTCCACTCTCACGTGGCGGACATCTCGGAGTGATTGCCATCACAGGAGCATGTACTGTAAGGTAAAACCACAGGCACACCATGGATGGCTTCTCATGAAAACCAAAACTTGCTGACACTCTGGTAACCATTTGTTTCACTAATGCTGTAAAGAATCTCATTTGCTGCCAAGGAGAAACTATAACACTACCTTTGTTAGATCATCATTTCATTATAGGTGTTTTTGTGTGTGCATGTGCTGATACACCAACCTGCTGGCTCTGCACAGGGCAAAGACTTTGCACCCACACAGTCCCTGTCACATACCAACAGGTCTTCACACTGGTTGTCAGACCCAGCTTGTGAAAATCTCTGCAGAATAATCATATCAGCAAATACAATTATTTTTATTATTAAGGAGCCTTGTTTAACTCATCTCTCTAAGGATTAATTTTCCTCCAGTTTCCAGTTTAGCCTTTTCCTTGGAAAGAAAATTCTATTTGAAATTCACAGTCAAAACAAGGAAGCTCAAGTCCTCAAAGTTGTTTTTTGATTTTTTTTAAGACTTCCTAGGAAGACAATGGGAACCTGAATTCTCAAATTGTATCCTCAGCCCTGCTACGGATCAGTCGTATCAACTTTTGGGAGGTCACAAGCAGTCTGATTCCAAATGGGAACAGTAATTCCTTCCTGACTTACTGGTGTATTGTGGGACTGAAATCACACAAGTTCATTTTAGGGTTTGAAATATTCAAGCTAAGCAAGCTCAGAGACTATGGCAGTTATTTGTCACCGGAGTATTTTCGGAACTGCAGCACTGAGACTGTGAAAAGGAAAACATGAAAAACTGTTTTGACACATTTCACCTCCAGCCTTTCTCAAAGGCAGCTCTACCCTCAGAGACACCCCTTGCATCTCACTATCTCCTCAACTGATCTGTTGGTCACCTCTGGGACACCACCCCATTCAACTGCCCAGCATCCACACCAATTTCTGTGAATTCTAACCAATTCAGTTCTTATTCTAAAGAAAAGGGGGCATCAAATGGACTGAGACATGAACAACTGCTGCCAACAACCATGGGCATCCACTCACCCAATAAAACGAGCCACACAGCACCATTAACATAGGAATAGTTTAACTGAGAGTGTCACCTACAGAAATGCTGTGTACAATGCATTTTAGACCTGTTACTCAAAGAACTGCAAAATAAAGTGATTTTAAAAAAGCATTCTTAACTGGTTGCCTGAGGGGTGCGCTCAACCAGACCTTTTTCTAAGAAGTTACAGCCCCTTCAGCTTCAGACTGCAGTGAAAACTGCTCCCAGGCTGTGAATTAGCAGCTTACCAGATGCCCTCTAACACCAAAGGCCCAAGCCCCCGGGGGTGTGACACTCACCAGGCTCACACACGCCAGCGTTCTGCAAGTAAGTGCGGCACCGCTCCTTGTGCTCCTCCAACGAGCTCCTCTGCTTGTAGCTCCTTCCACAAAACTCACACTTGTATGGCTTCTCCACTGGAAAAAGAAGAGTGCAGTCTGAGGTAACCAAAGGGGACTACTGAAACGCTGCCCCCCTCACAGTGGAGTGCAGAGTTACCAACAGCACACATCCAGCTCACGGGGATGCACTCAGCTCCTCTAGAGTGCTGTACCCACTGCAAGAGTTACAGAGGGTGAAACCCAGTGGGCACAGAGCTCCTGCTCACCCCCCTGGCTCAGGAAAGAAGAGCAGGGTTTACAACTGGATGCTGTTCCCAGGAGCTCAGGTTCCTACAACCCTGCTCTAGCTGATGACTTCCCTTGGAGTGACTTCCCTAGGGAACACCAACCCTGCTGCTGCTAAACCAGGACTGCAGCTGCCCTTGCTGCCTGACCTGGTCCTGTCTGCACACAGCTGTTCAAGGATTCCATGAAAGTCATCAAGTTAACCCAAACCGAGACCATATGTGAGGTTCATTTCATTTCCAAGGGTGTTTATTGTAAAGCAAATTATGTTCCTAATTCATTTAGGCTAAAACAAAGTGGTTTGTAACTCAAGATAGCCACACAGCCTTTCCCAGTTCCCCATACACAAGGGCTGGGAACACTCACTGAGTTATCTCACCAGTGGTTTGTGAGCAGACATCCTCTGACTCCCAGGCACACCATCCCTGTACAGCACAAATGCAACTAGCCTTGCACTGCATACTGTGCAAAAGGACCAAGCCCTCTGCTGCTAATGGGATTATTCACTGATTTATGGGAGTCAGATTTTTTTTAATGTTGTTTAATACTCCAGCACTTAGAAACTTCAGTCACAATAACCACATGATGGGTTTGAAGCATGAGGTTTTTGGCATTGTGCTGGTGGGGGACAGTCACCACCACTGTGCTGGGTCTCCATTAAATCAGAATCTCATTTATCCATGTCAGATAAGCTCATTTTTAACTTTGATTCTTTGTGAGGTTCGATTTATTTTTTAGGGTAAAGTGCAGTGCAGAGATAACATCTGTCATTTAAGAATAAATGGGTTTTTTTCTGTTCCCCTGTATAATACAGGATATAGACAAAGCACAGAGTAAGCACACCCTGGCTCCTGCAGAACTGGGGCAAGGAAGATGGATCAGTTTATACCTGCCTTGCTGTTCAAGTCACCTCAGCTCTGTGCCTCCACTTCCCCATCTGTAAAGTGGCCAGAAAACCCACCCCTGGTCTGGAGGGAAGCCAGTGGTGTTTGTGGAGCACGTTAAGACATTCAGATGAAAGGCACTATGTGACAGCAAGGTGTCCACTGCCAGGAGTCAGGCTGTCCTGCATCATGCTCCTGGAGCTCAGGACAGGGACAGAAGGAAGTCCTGGCAGAGGACATCTTCATGCTACTCTGGAAATCCAGAGCCTGCTGGCACAGCCAGCTCCACTTGTTTGAAAATATCACAGAGTTTAAGTTTTGTGCAAGCAGGTACAGAGGCCATTCCTCACAGCACACAGCTGAGACAGTAGGAATCCCTGTGCCCTCTCTGTGAGGCCAGGCTGAGAGAGGTGGGGTGGCTCAGCCTGGAGAAAAGGCAGCTCCAGGGAGACTTTACTGCAGCCTTCCAGTACTTAAAGGGGCTCTGTAAGAAAGCTGGGGACAGACTTTTTAGTAGGGCCTGTTGTGACAAGACAAGGTGTGATGGTTTTAAACTAAAAGAGGGAGATTTCAAACAGGGAGAAGATGAAATTTCTGATGCTGAGGGTGTTGAGCCCCTGGCCCAGGCTGCCCAGAGAGGTGGTTGATGCCCCACCCCTGGAACCATCCCAGGTGAGGTTGGCTGGGGGTCTGGACAACCTGCTATAGTCCCGACTCAGTGCAGGGGGGTTGGACTCGATGAGCTTTAAAGGTACCTTCCAACCCAAATCCTAGAATCACAGACTGGGTAAGGGCAGAGCCAAGTCCCAAGACAGTTTCAGCAGGCAGAACGAGTGGTCACTGCCAGTCATCAGCTCTTCAGAACCAGACTGGCTGAGGAAACTCTGCTGACTGACTCTTTTCCACACCTCGTGTCCTAGTGACACACATCTAAAACACATGAAGTGTCTCTGAAGTCACTTACCAGAATGTGTCCTTAAGTGCCCTGTTAGCGCATCCCTCCTCTGGCAGGCATAGCTGCAAAGATGACATTTAAAAGGTTTTTCCCCTGTGTGTAGTTTAATGTGGCGGAGGAGGTTTCCCTTCTGAGTAAAGGAAGCTCCGCACTGATTACACTGGAATGGCCGTTCACCTTAAAATGACATACAGAAAAGGACATTTAATGGTTACGTGGGTATCATGCTGTCCTCACACCCTCTCCTTTTTGGAGGAGGAGGAAAGAATGAGATGCTGGATCCATTTCTTTCTCCAGAAGCACACGCAGCCCTTCCGCTGCCCGCCCTGGGGGTTACACGGCTCTGCTGTCAGAGCTGCTGCTACAGACACACAACTATGGAAAATGCTGCACAGTTTTTCCATGAAAACAAGTGTTCTGGAGGAGGCTGATTCCAAAAAGCTAGCAAATTTTAGAAAAAAAATAAAAAGTCTTATCTCAGTGCAGGTTGAAACCCAAGATGCTCGTTGGTCTATTGCCAAAGTACAGCACAGAGAGAAATGCACACACTGGCTGAAATGGCAGCACCAAAACCAATCTAACTTGTGTTTTGTGGCTGAAACACTCCAATGACATAGTGCCTTTCATCCAAACTTTACAGAACGCCTCACAAACATGCCTTTACCAACATTCAATCCTGGTAAGAAGCAAGGTGGGTAAAGTGAGGCACAGAAAAGTGAGGAACTTGCTGGAGATCACATGTGGCTTCAAGGACAGAACACGGAAATGCTGATTTTGGTATCCTTGTTTAAAATAAGTAGTCTAAGATCACAAATCATTATCCTTTCAGTATTCAGCTCTTAGAATAAGAACGTAGGGATATTTACCCGTGTGGCTACGCTTATGAACCATCAAGACATTGAGGCTAATGCAGGCTAATCCACAGATATCACAATTCATTTTTCCACTAGCTGGCCTGACGTTGTCATAGGAGCCAGAATGTCTTTCCAGTTTAATGCTGTCATAGTCAGTATATTCTCTGGGATAGGTGTAAGGCACGTCAGATTCTTCCGGGGTTTCCATAGGCTCTGAATTTAAAGCACTCTCCTCTCTTTCACTGTATTCACCTTTCACTTTAACCATATCATCTGCAGGTAAAACAAAGCACAAAAGTGAAAAAAATGCTCAGTGAAGTTTCTCAGAAAAACAACTCACCAAAAATGACATAGAATTACATTATCAGTCTTCCTGAAAGCTTGAATTAAACACCCAAAGATGAAGAAACACAGTTGAGATGGGAATCTTGGTGGGTCATATACATTTAATGATGCTCAGTGAGGTAACTTCAAAATATTGACCTGCCTGTTAATTACTGTGAATAATTTCCTCCTACAGATTATACAAGTATAACACAGCACAAACTTCTCCTGCAATTACAGGGCACTATTCAGGACTCCAATGAAATACTTACTCCCACAAACTAATTAGCCACAGAAATTAGTGTCTCAGGCTCTTCCTGTGAACTGGAAATACAGTAAGACACACAGAAAAAAGGACATTTCTATCTTCCTGCAGAACCTCTGGTGCTTGATACGTGCCTAAGAAATGTGTCTGATCTGGTGTAAGACTTCCCATGCTGCTCCCACAAGGTAGATTCTCATCAGTTAATGCTAATCAATAATCCTGATTTTCACTTGCAACTTGCAATTTTTATCCAAAGACCTCAAGTGTGTGAGAAGCATCCAATAATGGTGATATACATCAACCTACTGTGTGAGCAGAACTAGCAGAGGAAGGGGAAAGATTTCCTGCATGCTGGAAAAGAGACAAGATTTGTCCAAAGTCACATTGAGAGCATGTGGCAAAGAACCCAAAGACCCCCCAGGATCAGTCCCCAGCACTTGTGAACAGGTTCCCAGACCCAAGGCCATGTTCAGAGACAGAGACTGCCCCTGGATGCAATTCCATGACAAGAGGAGACAGTAACAAGCAGCTAATAACTTACTAACAATAATGCTCCCATGTAAAAACACAAGCAATTCAGTCACACTCTATAAAGAGCTGATGAGTCCAAACTTATGCTGCTGAATTTCCTTTCCCCTGTTAACTCCAGTGTTCCTAGCACTTGCATTAAAATCCTTACAAATTGGCAGGGCAGCTTTTTTTTCTGCTTGCAGCTGCCTTTTCCACCTAGACCTGAGCTAGGCTATGGCTGAAACTGGAGTGATGCCTCAAGCTACCCAGTGAAGAAAAGCACCAAGAGACAAAATACAGTTTCCTGTTTGAAAGTAGAGTTCTCCTGGCCACCTGCTCCTCTCTCAAAGCCAGGGTTAGTCAGTCAAATGTGGCACTTGATCACTTGTCCTTTCTCCAAAGTACCAAACGTGGACTGCTGAACGTGTATTAGCTCTGGTTCTGAGTAACAAACCACATCAAATGCTGAGAACAAACACTGGGTGACAGCACAAATGAGGTGGCAACATAAAAGCAGCACTGAAAAATAAAGAGCTGGCAACCAATATTTTCATGCAGTCAACATTTTCAACTATATTTTAGTGATAAAAATCACTCCTCTATCCTAAAAGCTTGCTCTAAGCCCAGCCAATCTGATTTTGGGTTGAAGAGAGGTGGAAGAAACAGGTGGGTGATAAAATTCTTCATCCCCTGCAAGAATCCATGGCAGTGTGGAAAGCTCTGGGATTCCTCCTGTGCTCACCTTGGGTGATGACACCCAGAGGGATGGCTTTTCCTCCACATCATGTGCTTTTATCCCCCTATCCCAGATGTTATTCAAGTCTGGTATTGGGGCTGAGTGCCCTGGCCCCAGGAGAGCTCACACAAGTTTGGGTGTTGGCTCAGAGGTCTGGATTCACCCACCAATGGGCCGTTTTCCTCCAAGCCATCTTCAGTACCAGCTCTGCCTCATATCCTGAGAGCTCCTACTGCCGCTGAAAGAGCCTTCCCTGCAGGTACCTTCTGCTGCCAACAGCACATCTGAGGGTGATCCTGCCCTCAAGAGGCCTTCAAAATTAGTTTATTCCTCCATTTCCATCACTCCAAGGAAGAATTATTGCCAGTTGCTGAAAGCACCTTTCAACAGAATGTCATTTCCAAAGGGAATAAAATAAAAGGTTTGGTAGGTTGGTTGATTTGGGTTTTTTTTTTCCCTTTCAAGAGGAGGCTGTTCCAAAATAATCTGCTACATCCTGCTCAGCATGGTAAAAGGAAGCACATGCTGCAGCTGCACCTTGTTGGTAGTTTCAGAAACAATTTCAATTCCCACTTTCTACTCAACGTCTCACCTTTTGTCCGCATCAGACGCGCCTACCGGGCAGTGGAGGACGAGTGGCAACCTCCAACTGAGACTGGCAACCTCCAACTGAGACTGGCAACCTCCAACTGAGACAGCTTCTCTGCTGTTTTCTGCTGTTTCTCACCCCAACCTCACAGCTCGCAGCTCTTCTCTCTTTTACGGAGCTCTGCCAGCGTTTGTGCAGCGCGGTGTGAACCTGCCCCAGCTCCCCATGCCAAGCACTCGCTGACTGGCACGAGCTGGGTGAGCCATCCCATGGCTCCACCGTGGAAAACGAGCACCTCTGCATTTCTCACATGCATGCTGACTGCTTGGTTTCTTACAGGAACAGAGGAGGATGCACCTGAGTTCTGGCCCAGGCTCTTCCACCACTGCGTCCCCCTAGACACCACCAGCACTCCAGCTGCCCAGCACATCCCACCAAAGCTTTGCAGTTTGCATTGAATCCACCTTCTGAGGCCTGGCAACAGCAGAGGTCACTAGGGAAGAGACTTTTTTTAAACAAATAAAAAGAGGGCTTGAAGTTTTTCTGTCCTAACACACCACTTATTGCTGAGAATCTACGCTGCCTTCCTGAGAGCGATACAGGAGGAAGCTTTGGCACAAAGCAGTCTGAAGAGAAGATGGCTTGGGACTGGTTAATCTAAAATTAAACCAGTGGTTGCAGAGGTCTGAAGCAACCAGGTCCCTTTTTCAGCCCTGACACTTGCTCTGTGTGCTGGCAGGCACAGGGAACATCACGACTCTGGCAGCTGTGTGGAAAGGTTTCCATTGGTCACTTAAAAATCACACCAACATGTTTTAATGAGCTGAGGGAGTTTCCAGGCTGGCCTGCCTTAACCAAGAGGAAGGTAGCTGCAAGTTTAAGCAGAAAAGGGAAATTTAAGTGAGGAAAAACACAATTATTCCTAACAGCACTAACAAAGTTCCCCAGCTGAAAAAAAAAAAGAAGTGCTGTCATCTCTTCTGTGCTTAGAAAAGTGAAGAGGTTGTACAAGGAAAGTCCAACTGTGGTGTCCAGCCCAGGTAACTATTTTTCTTGAGCAAGTTCATGAAGGTAATACATGCTGCAGAACAAAACGTGGTAGGTTTTACACAACAAAGTACCAGCTTGATGCGTTAAGGCTGATGCACAGGGTTTCATTTCCTGGGGAGATGATTACAAGATGAAAGACATACTCCAGAGTAATATTTTTGTTTCACCTGAAACACTGTAAAAACAATGGGTTCTGGAAAAACTCCAAAATAAGGCTGTGGTGGCAACTTCAGACTGAGTCACCACATGAACACTGCTTGTGTACGTTCTGTAAGATGCACAAATTAAAAAAGAAGTCAACAGCAGCAGACAATTAGGACAAGCTGGAGCGTTGTTGTCTTAGCTATTTGCTCTAGGAGAGAGTCTTGTAAGGAAAACCTTCCAATTAGTATATTTAATCCAGGACCTTGGCATCAGATATAGGAGAGGTAAGTTTTGTACTGTTGTTAAGCAAAGTTTACCAGCAGCGTTATGAAAAGCACAGAGAATAAAACCCAGAAGCTATTAAAGGCAACGGCACAAAAGGGGGATGTTGCTCAAGTGTTTTACAAGGAGCAGGGTCATAATCGTGAAATCCTCAGCACATGCAAAAAGTCAACTGGATAACAAAGAAACTTAATCATCTTAATGTGGCATTTTAATGACGCTGCTGATTTGCTACGCCAATTCCGAGATAATGAGCCCCTAATGCTACAGATGTTCAGCCAGACTAAAGGAAAAAAAAGAAAGAAAGAAAAGCTTTTCTTGTATGCCATTTCCTAACTATCCAATTAAACAAATTGTGAAAGCATATAAATAGTTTACCAGGTTTTGACAGCTGTTAATAGGATTCAGACTCCAAAGAACAAGAAGGGAGTCTATACGTGTGCCAATCGAAGGGTTTTCATGACTACCTGGATCTGACAGGTATTAACTGATGATTTATCAGTTATCTCCACAAACTGTCCCCAGGAACAGCAGCTGAAAACCCAAACCTAGTGCACACACACTCGACTGGCCCCCTCCCAGAACAGGAGATTCCTTTACCTGAACTGGCTGACGTGGTGAAACTGCCAAAGTCGGCGGAGTTTCCAAATTAAAGTCACAATCCTGCATGTTTATGAAAAACACCTCTAGAGTGGAATTAATGTGCTGTGGGGGAAGATGTGTCATGAGTTAAACACACTTATTCCTTAATGGAAAGGGAGGTTTGCAGCACAGCCCATCCAAATTAGAAACAGGGAAAAAAAAACCTCCAATCAATGCTGCAC
This sequence comes from Merops nubicus, assembly GCF_000691845.1. NCBI lineage: Eukaryota > Metazoa > Chordata > Aves > Coraciiformes > Meropidae > Merops > Merops nubicus. The sequence goes on from NW_008604777.1 coordinate 18,751, forward strand.
CTAAGTCTTTCTCCTTAAATAACAACAAGAAAACAACTGGCATACATGTCAAAACATGACATATATACAGATAGGGAAAATTTGGAGACTGGGGAATGATAAAAAGGGAAGTGACACGACAGCAACATGAGATTGTTTTCTCTTTTAACAGAGGAACACATCTGGAGATCAGGGAACTTGGTGTCTGTCTCCTACACCACTGCAGGTACCAGTCCAGGGGAAGGAGCTCAGGCTCCTCTGGCCCAGCCTGCCTTTGTTTCTTGCAGTGCCAGGCTCCCTGTTCTACACAGCAGCAATGCTGCTCCTGACAAAGGGTTGTCCAGACACCATGCAAAGCCTCCTCGAGGTGGCAATCCCTGGCTGAACCAGGGCAGTGTGCACCTGGGGGAAATTTCACTGCTAGAACTAGGGGAGAAACTCTCCCGACTCCCCTCTGCGGCGGGCAGGCTCCGTGGGCATCAGTTCCCTTGGGTTTATTGTGACTTGAAACAAAAATAGAAACAAATGGCATTGAAATGCAGCACTGAGAATTGGGATGGAAAAACACCCCACCAGACAAAGCAGGCATCATTTCCCAAGCACTCGGATGGGTATTTTCTACTTCATTAATACCAGTGTCTTGCTATCATTAGCACACAGTATCATTTATCTAGCTGTACAATTAATTACAAAAAAAGAATTATCAAACAACATGCATCATCTCCAAGCTCATGTGAGCCAGGAAACCTGAATTATGTAACTGGTTCTTAAAACATCTTATTAAAATACAAGGATTTTTCTCATCAAGACATATGTTCCTGTGTAGGTATCTAATTTCAAACCTGATATTTCCCATCTATTAACAATTTCTGCCTAACAATCATCTAAAGGGCTTACTAGAGCTTTCCTTCAAAAGGTTTCCAAAACATGTTGAAGTTCTACTAATAGAAATAGTGATGAAGGAGAAATGTTTTCCAAGGCTAGAGTTAAAGAACCCAAAGCACAACACCCCCAGGCAGCACCAGGCCATGGTTTAGGGGAGGAAATGGGAAATAAGGCATTTAACTGACACTACAAAAAGGACTTGGGGAATCACAATGTTATTACCTGAGACAACATGACTCTGGGCTGGAAGTCTATGGTCAGTACTATGCTAAAGCCATCATAGGGTTTTTTTTAATTATTTTTTTTTAATTAAAAGAAGTGTCACTAGCTTGCTGTGGTTCCTCATACACCTGTAACTCCAGCACTGCCCAGGAGCAGAGAGGATCAGAGGGACATCATCCCACAGCCTTGGGCCCATAGCACCCAGAGCCTTTCCCAGATGAGTTCTGTTTCACTGATGACACTTGTTAACATCATCCTTCCAAATCTTAACATCTTTAAAGTCTCCCTCTCATAAAACAAAACACAAAAAAAACAGAAAAAGATGAAGCTGTGCCAGCTCTTCCCTTCTGTCACAGGTAACAGCACCCACAAAGAACACTTTTAAAATTACAATTCCTGAAGTCCAGAAAGGCAGATACACTCACAACCGTTAAATCAGGCTTCAATTAGACAGTTAATCAGAGAACATCTGGAGCCAACAGTCAGACTGAAAAAGGCCACATGTTAAACTCGGGTAATCGCCCTCATTAGTTACATCAAGGGACCGATTACTAATACAACCACTCAGGCATGATTGTCCCTGGTCAACTGCTTTCTCAAATGAACTTCCAGCCTGAGAAGTTCAAAGTGTGGCTTCCTTTAGCCTTTGTAATTCATCTCCCCAAAGCCTTGCTTATAATGTTTTATATTCCCATGACTGGGACTAAAAAAAACACAACATGAAAATACAATTATATGAAGAAAAGGAAAATCTGTGACAGATACCAATGGAATTTTAACACTTACAAACTGAAGACAGGAGCTTAAGATGTTGCTCAAAATCCTTGAACAACATCATCTTTACAAAACTGAGTGTTTTGGTTTAATTCAGTTAAGAAAAAAAAATTCCAATAGTAAATAATCTAGATTCCAAGACTCAGATTTTAGATTACAAATACATTCTCTCCAAATGGAGGGGTCTGTGGTTAAACACTCCTGATTTACTCTTTGCTTACTCCTAGGATCATTCAACCAAAAGTCAGGCAGCCACAAGGGCCAAGCCCACTGGAAACTGAGCTTCACCAATCTCAACAGTTATGGAACCACTGGCTGTATTTTGGTAAAGTTTTGACTCTTATGGATTTATTTCTGCTTTCCAGTGCCTCCCCAGCAGCACCTGAGTAGAAAACCTGCCCCTTCAGCTCAGGCATTCTGTGCCCAAGGAACAGCTGAGTCTGGGGGCAAAATGTGAGTCATCTTAATTAACTGATTTCCTTTCCACCAACCTGTATTTCTAAAAATGGATCATTTTCTACAATGACATGTGATTTGAGTTCCTAGGGCTGTTTTCTTCATCTTCACTTATTTCCTGCTGGGGGGGTGGGGAGGGAACACACTACTCATCTACCCTGGACTAGATTTTATTCTTATGCCAAAAGAATAGATATTTCCCTCAGCTTTAATTTTAAGGAATTATTTTGGACAAATGCAAGATTCACACTGTAGAACAAGTGAATCAAAAATCAGGTTTAGAAGTTAGGGAAAGGAGCCCACCACCTATTAAATATCACTGTGCACCCACCCTCCTGCCAGCCTGCACCAATGGCTCGGGTATCTCAAAAGCAAATTCGAGTTTCTGCCAACTACAACGGGTTAATTAGAACAAGAAATAGCTGCACTTCCCTGATTACTTCAAGGCAATCGGAATATCCGAGTTCCTCTATCAGCCCTGGGTGCCCTGGGCTACCAGCCCCGCAGGATAGTCCAAGCTGATGTCAACCGTTTCCAGGCTGAGGTGACAAGCGCCGGGTGCTGATGTCACCGAGCGTGCCTGGCAGCGCTCCTGCCGCTGCCGAGCGAAAACAAAGCCAGGAGGATCTGCTGCTGGAGGAGGAGACTGTCAGTTCACGGGTGGCCGCCGGAGCAGAGCCCCGACACAGCTCAGCAGCACCGAGCCCCTGCCTGCTGGTAACACGTACAGAAATCCCCAGCTCTGAACTTGTGCAGCGCTGATGTTGTGAGATAACCCCCGAGTCCCATGAGCGGCAGGGCTCGATCCGGGCTCGGGAGATGTAATATTCTGATAAAAAACGGCACTTCCTTTTCGAGCAGATAAGTGCCTGTGCTAGCAGCAGGGCTGGAACCTCAGTCCCCGCCTCGGCCGGGCTGTGTCAGCCTCTCCTGTCTCACTCCAGCCTTTTAACCGCCCCCTTTCACACCCCGGGCTGCAGCAGCAATTAGCATCCCTAAACCACAAGTGTGGCTTCGAGTTCTTTTTATTTCACAACCATGAAAGCTTGTTAACATTCACAACGCCCCAAAAGCTGTCTGCCTCAACAGAGGAGGGGATGGAGCCAGGGCACAACACTTGGGCTTGGCTCCGAGACTCCTGTAGGACAGGACGTGGCTTTTAAATTTCATTTTAAAATTAAGGCTGCTTCGACTTCTGGCCACCAAAAGTAACAATGTTGGGGGCGCATAAAGAAAGGAGGGAAATTAAAGAGCTTCCTCCCCTGCCTCATTGCTCGTCTCTGCTCAGACCAGACACAGGAAGCACCATGGGAACAGTGTATTTTTTATGGTTGCAGGCAAGCACACACCATGTGCACCACAGCATGCAGCCTCCATTCCCTTGAGGCAAAAAAAGGGTGTTTTCTTTCTTTTTCCTTGTTCTCCTCCATCAAGCTTTTAATTAACATATCACCGTAGCCTTCTGCCTGATTGTTTGCCCCATGTTTGGCAATCATCTCTGCTGAAGCCCTTTTCAAAGGGCTGTGGAACAGGACAGGTTGAACTCTTCTCCTGGCATGGCCTCTCACCTTCACCAGTGGCACAGTCAGAATGAACCTCATCAGCCAGGGTTTGCCCATCCTCAAAGTGCCAACGCAGAACCACTTGCTGAAAAAGTGGATTCTCTCATGCCTGAGGAGCACCAGTTGTGATGTTTCAGCCCTATGCATTAATTTAGCACCTTTATGAAGTTTCTGCAGCCTTTTGACAGGATCACAGCACCACTTCCTGCAGACCAAGCACAAAAGGCTCCACCAAACTCGACCTAGACAACGTCTACATCTGCCCAGGCTCCAGCTTCTGCTCAAAGCCTCACACTAAGTCCCCACGATGTATTTAGAGTGTCATCCATTCATAATGCAAGATGCACAAAAAATGTCTAGTCCAAGAAACTGGAATGTCACTCCTTATGATGAATATTTGATGGGACATGGAAAAAAATCAGCTGTAACTACTGGAGGAACCCATGTTGTTACAGCCACGCCAAGGCAGTGGAAAGCAGACTATCAGGTGCTTCATCTCTGAGTCAGTGGCCTCATGTTCTCACGATGGCCTTCAGCAGATGGAACAAACCCAGTGGGCATGGATGGGGTAAGGGGTCAGGATTTTAAAAAAAGGTGTTTCCTGTGGTGCAGGGCTGTCATCTACCATGAGCTGCAAAGGTACTGGAGTGGAACTGCTCGCTCACAAGAGGGATGGATTACGGACACCGTGATTAACGTTTATGAGAACCACAGAAACATTTTCCATTGCTTCTCTTTAAATTTCCTTTGCAATGATGGTATTAGTGACCACACCTGGAGAAATGCCAGGCAGAGCTTTTTGGTTTTTTTTTCCTCTGCACAGACTTTTCAGGTGTAGGTAGGATACATTCCACTCCCCAAGCACCGTCACCAATGCTGACAATATTTTGATTTTGTGATTCTGGAGACCACCACATATTCATTTTTAACAGAGTTAGTGATCCCTGAATGATAATAACCCCACCAGGACAACAGTCAGAGTCTGGCTTCACTTATCTAGAAGTAAGACAGGTCATTATTGACCTGCAAGGACTGCTCAGTGACTCATGTAGCTGCTGCTGTTATATAGTAGGCTTGACACAAAAGCCAAGATTATTTATGAATTTTAGTACCAGACAGCAACTGAAGTGGTGCTGGGCTTTAGGAAGAAATCTAAGTGCACCCACTGGTAGCTGCACAGCCTAGAGTACTAGTGTAGCATGCTTAAATATTTAAGATTTATTCTGCTTCCAGTATCAGAATGACTGTAGAGAATCGTGTGTGAAACAATGAGGTAAACAATATATATTTTATGCCACTTTACACTGAGATTCTGTAGCTATCTTTTTTTCTGTGGATTTAAAGCAGCTTTCTCCTAGCACTCATGTCTTTATTCCTGCAGGGAGAATCAAAGAACAGAGCACTGCAGTGCTGAGTAGGCTGGTACTCACTTTACACTGAATGGAGGCTCTAATGGTAAGGGAGTCGCTCACTGACATGATGTTTTCTTGACATTTACAGCATTATCTTGGAGATGTAAATTGTCAGCATTTGCATTCCAGAAGAAATTGCAAAGAGATGTGAAGAGATCAGTAGTGATATAAAAACTGAATGGTACCTCAGTAGTATCAATATAAACATTCTCTCACAATTTAAGTTGCACCCGACTCAAACGTATGGAAAAGCACCCGGGAAATGGTGCTCAAGCTGAAGGGCCCAGACAGGCCAGGAATGGGAAACAGACCTGCTGCATGTGCAGGCAGTTGGAGAGGGCTCCACAGTGGGAAGGTGGGGAGAAGCCAGAGCAACCCCTCTGGGATGGTGACAGAAACCCTGTCCTGGCTTCCTGCACCCCAGCTCAGTGACCAGGAGGAACAAAGGCCAAGGACATGGAAAGCAGAGGCTGGAGTGAGCCAAGAGTGCAGATGGTGTAAGGGCTGGACAAAGAGCTGGAATATGGCTGTAAATATTCTATCTGAAAGGGAGATCAGATGCCTTGGAGGCAGAAAAGGCTCAAGCCTTCCACGTTCTGTGGATTTTTATCCACAGCGTTCAAAAACATCGAACTTCTCGTTTTGGGGTAAGCAGAGCAGAACTTGTCTGCCCAAGCTGGATTCCACCCCACAGACATCTGCACTGACACCCTCCACTGGCTGCAGAGTCCTGCTGAGCAGCAGCTGCCCGGGGCACACGAGACACTTCATCCTAAGTCAGACACCCAAATTTGGTCAGAAAACCTGCCTGTCAAGAACGGCCAGAGACCAGCACACTTCTGGACACTGGTGCTGCAGACACCCGAGTGGGATTAATTCCACCCTCCTCACGGGCTCTTTGGCTAGTACATCACTCCCTTGAGTGTTTTATGTTGTTTTCTACTTTGTTAATAAATAGTTACAACTTTAATAATGCAAAAGTTTAACCTCTGAACACTTCGTTTGAGTCCAAAATGAAGACATCACATCTATGCTACAGGGAACAACCAACATCTTATGTCCTTTAAAATCACCTAGTTCAGGAGCTGTTGCTTTTATCTGTTAAGTGATGAGGCCCTACTAGTTTTTGAAGATACACAGAAATATGCATTTATGTAGGGCCTCTTAAATTAAAAACACTGCATATTGGTTTGATTCTTTATCCCTACCTGTGTCTTCTTCCAGAGTTGCACAGGAAGGCTTTGCTGTCCAAATTAAACCATAAACACTGAACTGACCAATCTTCTGTTCATCCACAGTTAAAAGTCCAAGATTACTGTTTTAAATTCTACAGGGCTGAGCTGTCCTATGAATTTGAAGTAACCTGGCTTTTTTTTTTTTTAAAGAAAGGGCAAGTTTTTTTCAGCTATGAGTAGCTTACCACCACCAATAAAAAGTACAGTTCTCACACACACATTTGTCATATGCAAACTACTTTTACACCTCTGTCTGCTACCACACACATTAAAAGAGCTCACCATATGTACAGGCTTTTTTATCTTGCTGTCCATATTTCACAGATCCTCTAGCAGTGACCTTTATAAACTGCACGTGAGGTTCCCCGATGGAAAACATTTGCTCCTCCTTTAGAGTGTGTTGAAAAGCTCTGAACTGGTACTGGTATCATTATTCCTTTTACAGACACACAGCCAAATCAGAGCCATGATAGAGCATAAACTTCCCAGTCTCTCTCACAGCATAATCAGATTATTAAAAAGATAAAATATAACTTATTTTTCAGAATTCAGTCTCCACTTTACCTCCTGCTTCTTCACCAGACTGAGTGTGTTCCTTCATCTCTTCTGCACTATCCATAGTTTCCATTTCCTGGGATTTGTTCAGGTTACACTCTGTCAAAACCTCCTGTCCTTCTGAAAAGAAAAAAATTGACCAATAATTAACTCTCTATGCTCCAAGAATATTTCCAGATGATTACCTCAAAGCATCTGCAGACTCCCAGCACTGCTCACAATGCCCACAGCCTTCTTCCTATAGATGTGGTTACTCCAGTTTGTTGACTGGATTTGCTTCCCAAAGCCATGTACAAACTCTCACACAGAACACACACACACACATTTAAGTTTTAAGATTAACTATTCTGGTGGTTGTTCTAAATGACAAAAAAAAACATCAACCCAGGAATCAATCCCAGGAGATGTAACTTCATATATCAGGTGTGTTCTGACAACTGCTGCGAGCAGGTGAGTTCTTGAGGGTAAGCAAGTTCAGGTAAGCAAGTTCTTCAGGGCATGGAAAAGGAATCACAGCTCTACCTTGTTCACTTGGGCAAAATATTAATTATCCTGGCCTCAGGCCAGGAATCAGCTCAGCCCGTTGAGTCAGAAGCCTCTTTGAACCCAGCTGCCCTCCTCTGCTCATTTCACCCATGTGCTTTGAAGCATCCACGTTATCAGAGAGTTTTCTGCTGGTGCTGGTGGCAGCAGGAGGTCCCAGGAACCCTCTCTGCTCTCAAAGCCACATTTTTTATTATGGTGAAATTTATTTGGCTGAAGTTTTTCAAAGAAAGCCTCTTTCATAAAATCCATCACACAGACTAGCTCAACATTAGGCATATTTCTGCACGTTTCAGGTCAGTATTTTGTTTAAAAAACGAGGAGTTTTCCTTCAACAATCCTGTGATTTATTGAAGTTCACAGCAGTGTTGTGAAATAGCTGTTTAAATTGTTTAACTTCACAGCTGGAGAGCAAAACCCCCCAATCCTTCAAGCTAGGAGTTACATTAGGTCAGGAAAAAAAGCTATTTTTTGATTAATGAGAAATTAAACCCCTTGTCCAGCTCACACAAGAGATTTGTGTTCATATTTTTGGAAATGCAGACAACCAAAAGAACCACATTATTCTTGCCTCCCCACACAAAATTCTGAAGATGTTTCCTTTCCTGATATACAGACTTCTTTCCCTTTATAATTTTCTAAGACAACATGGAACTTCCACATTATTATTTCAGTTCTAGAATTTACTTTTTGCCTTTAATGCCCATCTTTGCACTTGTGACTGTGCTATTCAATGTCCTGGGGATCTAAACAAGCTGCAATTTGTCTCTTTTCTTGCTTTAAAAATTAAAGATTTCAAGAGCAGGTGAAAGAACTGAACGAGCACAGTACCTGCAGCCAGGGGCTGGTCCTGAGAATTACTTAGGTCCATACCTGCCTGTGAATCTGCAAAAGACACAAGAGCAGTTTGAGTTGCTTTGCACTTAGAACCATTCCCAACACAGTTATTACCATCATAAATTCCCATTTTCTTGACTGAAAGCACAAATTTCAATGAAATAATTACCAAGGAATTATTATGTTTCATTGTATAACTTGTTTATAGATCTTGAGCACTGGCATGTGCCCAGAAAATTGATTATTTTCTACTGAAAGCAAAATTGAAAAAGCACAAATTTCAATGAAATAAATACCAAGGAATTATTATTGTATAACTTGTTTATAGATCTTGAGCACTGGCATGTGCCCAGAAAATTGATTATTTTCTAACTTCAAAAACTTAGCAGAAGAGCATAACTTACACTTTTGATTTCAGAGCTCAGTTTGCACCCTGTGAGCACAGCACAGCAGCTGGAGGTGAAGGGAATTCCTATCACGCACAAAGTGCAAGATACTTTTACATTCCAACACCAAAGGAAAATCCTGTTATCTTCACAAGATCTACTTGGCTTTAACGGGAATGCAAGTCCAAATCCCAGTTAGAAAATCTGATGGGGATCCAATATCAGGAATTTCTTCTAAAAATCGAGGACTCCCTCCATGGGCTGGTTTCCAGGAGCGCCGAGCACTCAGACTGCTCTGAACACAGCCTAAGCTGCAGGGATTTGCATCTCCCACTCCAGTGCCCAAATTTAGGCTGGCACGTTGAGCTGGAGGCACAGACCTGATCTGCCCAGCTCAGTCTTTACTCAACGCTTTGCTGCCTTGAGATTTCACTGATAGGAGGATGGATTTCTGAGCGGCGTCACGGTTACCTGCCTCCTCCCTCCTTCCTTTCCTCTAGCTCTTTTCCTTTTTTTAAACACACCAGAAAATCTTTTCTCATCTTTAAACATAAAAATTAATCACTCCAGGACCTGTAAAATTCATTCCTGGCAGTTACATAACAGAAATAGAGCTGCCGTGGCCCTGAGGTGTTAACCACGAGTGACATTTACCCCATAACTCTCTGTCTTCACCACCACTGCACATGGAACATTTCTGTGGTCTCTGCAACGTCAGAACACAAAGCTCTGTTAACTCTGAGTATCAGATGAGGCTAGCCAAAAAAACTGCAGGAGCAGAGGATGGGTTCAGGCTCCAACAACAAAAAAAAGGCAAACTGAGAAAAAAAAAGAGCAATAATAGAACTACCCAACAAAGGTTTTCTTCAAGGTTTGGTTTTGTTTCCTAACTGAAAGCAATCAGCTCCCATTTGTCAGTCATGCCTCTAAGACCTTACGCAGGGAGTTCCCATTGCTCTGGACCTGCTATTACTGAAGACAAAAAAAAAAAACCCCAAACAAACCCACTATTAATGATTCAAACCATCCAGTAGCAGCCTGAGCTCTCCAGGGTGTAACTCCTGACCGCAGAGCAGTTGTGGAGCTATTAGTGCTTGTGAAATGTATCCTAAAATTCAGTCAGAGCTCCTTTCGTGCCAGCTTTGCGTGAGCACACGCTTTCCAGTAAGTGCCTCTCATTAGAGCTAAGAAGGTCACCTCGTGTCACAGACAGCCAAGGAACCAAATGACAAGAAGTTCAAGCATTTACTAAATCTGTGTTTTTTTAAAACAAATAAGAGGAAGGAATGCCCTAGTTATGGCTTTTCATTTGTCTTTGTTTCATTTTATCATACCAGGAAAAGCAAGGTACAAAACAGCAAAGGGACCAATTGATCCTGTGCATAGTGATGGGGAAACATCAGTAAATACACAGTACAATGAACAAAATCCTCTCCAGACATTGCACAATTACTAAGATTTGTGTAACTATCTATATTATTGCAAATAATTAAGCTTTGGTGAAACAATGAAATCCCCATTGTTCTGCAACACCTGGATTTGGTTTTAATTGCACGCAGAAATCCGGAGCAGTTGCCCCATTTGGATGACAAAGCCTGAAGTGGTGAAAGCCCCAGGACTGAGGCAAAAGGGCACCTGCCAGGTGGGGGAGAGGAGTGGCTTGGCAACAGCAGCAATTCTGCCTTCCCCAGCTTGCCAGAAGGTCTTGAAATGAGAATTAGAGCCCATAGGTGGCTGCTTCAAATCGGATAATCCCGTGTATATTCCTGGGTGACTGCCTTGGGTTAGAAACCACTGCAACCCAGCTGGAGAGCTAAAATCAGCAGCACACTGTAGCTGCTTCCCTTCTGTTACACATCCTGGTCTTGGGATCACTTTCAAGCCTCCAACATCCACTCATGAGTCCTTTATGACATTAGTCTCAAGGAGCTGGAGTGGTCTCGTTATTTAACCTCAAGCCTCTCACAAGTATTTTAACCCAGACCCTTCGCCGTGTCACGTAAAGGTGCCAGAAGGAGAAGGTCTGGGAAGCTTCCAACCACGACTCTGGACCAACAAGACCATGTTTCTACCTAATGCTGAAAAAAAGCACAATGCAGGGGATGACTTACAGAGCAGGTTAGTCTTCCAAGAGATCCACTGGGCAGTCGCCGCTCGTCTGCGTGTGCTGCCGCTGCCGCAGGACACTCATTTAGCAAAGCAGAAGTAAAATCTGTGTGCTTTTGAAACCCATCCTTCACCATCCCGTGTTCCACACCAATAGCCAAAGTGAGCAAAAATATTCAAATAGCTTGCCAAAAAAAGTGCTAGGGCTTTTCAACGCGGGACAGCGTTGATGTTATCCCGGTACTGGACCAATGGAAGCAACAAGAGCCTGCCTGTATTTTAACCCCCTAAAATGGGATGTTTCTCAAATAAATGATAATAGTAACACCCTTTGATCATCAATACAGCTGTAGCCAACAGAACGAGAGGTTTATCTTGAGTTATTATAATCTTAAGGCAGAATGTGGCCCTTCCACTGCCAGCTGCAGTTCCCAACCCCAGAGCACCGAGAAAGGGACATTTTCAAATTCCCTCAGCCCCTCAACCCCAGCACACGGAGCAAACACAGCTTGTCTCCCTGTCTTTGCACCCTCTCTAAAAGGCACAAGGAAGCCAAAATACACCACTCACCAGTCCTGGCCCTGTCCCACATGCAGATTCCCCCAGCCTTATCCCCAGGTGCCCGCAGCAGAGGCAGTGCCCTTGCATCAGCCTCTTCCACCCTGACACAGAGAGGCAGAAAGGGAGAGAAAGTCCAGCTGACTCCCCCCAGAACAGCCTTCTCCAGCATTTTCCATCCCAGTGCCTGCTTGAGGAAGGTACCTGGATGGACTCCACTCTTTGCAGGGTCTCTAATACTTTGTTGCTGGGAAGCACCACGTTTGGAATGACCCAGGTACTGTAAGCACATGGCATTTGGGGAAGAAATCCTGATCAGTAGCATGTAGCTAAGGAGAATGTTTTCCTGATATGAACTTTAAAACCAGCAGTTTTCTAATAATCAGCACTTCAATCCCAGTACAGCAAATGGAAATGACAGCATGAGGTCACTTCTTGGGATCTTTGCAAAACCAAACCACTCCTGAAGAGGTGCAGCCAAGCAAAGACTGGGGATTTTGCCTTCCCAGAGCCAGGTCTCAGGCACCTTCTCTTGCCAGCTCCCATCTCCTGGTCAGTGACTGTACTGAGCCCCCCAACACTGGGCAGAGAATCCAGCACAGAAGCATTACCCCTTTGGCCTCAAACTTCCCATTGATTCTAGTGGAACTGAGACTTTCTCAAGACCCAGAGAAAGAGAGACACTCAGCAGCTGCTGTGCCCAGAGGTAAGACAGTGAAACACTTCTACCTGCACTTCATCCCCAACACAACAAGCTCAGGCACATCAACTGAGCCTCATAATCCCCACACACAGAACTACAACCTGAAGGGTTATTTGCATGTTAACGTTAAGTGCACAAAAAAAAACAGGAACCCAGAAAAGAGCTGTCTTAAATAATCTCGGTTGTAATGGCAGAAACCAACACACCTAAAGCACCTTCTCTCCCATAACACACACCCAGCAGATCTGATCTGAGCCAGAAAATGAGGCTGCATTTTCAAACGTCAAGCTGCCACCAGACCCATTCTTTCAAAACATGAGTTGTGTCTCTCAAGCAGCAACAGTCTTGATCCAGTCCGATTCTGAGGAATGACTGAAGCACAAACATTTTAAAAACCTTCAGCACAGGAGAACACACCGTTAAATAGGCAATTACATCTAACTCAAAACAACCAAACCCCTCAAGCCATTGAGATGTAGCAGGATTTAAACTCAAGCCCTTAAAGCAATGAGCTGAAGTAAGAATATCCACCTCTGAAGCGATGCTTTGCAAGGCTTCCTTGCCAGGCTTGTTAAAGACACTGGTAATTTGGTTTTTCCTCCCCAGCGAGGTATGCTGCAGCCCAAGATCAACTCGCAACCTGTTTTTCGCCGGCTCTAAAAGTTACTCGCACGTTTTAGGAGCGGGAAGAAACCAAGGCGCCCTTTAACCCGTTACAAGCTGGGACGGGAGCAGCGGGCGGAGCGGGCACCGAACCCCAGCGTTATCTACATCTGGCGACGCTTCCAAAATTAAACCGAGCCGGGGGGAAAAGCCCCGTTCGCCTCCTGCCTAACTGCGACCCGCGGTTCGATTCCTCCTCCCGAGGCTGCGAG
>NW_008604778.1:0-274 GCF_000691845.1 Merops nubicus
TCTATCTGTCTTCCCTTCCCGGGCAGACACTTTCAACGTTTAAAGGCTAAAGACAGGGAGATCTGACAGCCAAGGAGCTGCGGAGAGGGTGAAACCTTTAGACAGCCCCTTTCCCAAATTCCCAGCCCATGACTCACCTGCTTTCAAATCCTGCCTTGTGCCTTGGACTGTGATAAAAGAATGACAACAACAACAAAACCTGCATGAGACAGTATCTTCCAGTACACCCCCCACACCCTTCACCAGAACATTAGAAATCTTAATATCCACTCTT
>NW_008604778.1:292-8812 GCF_000691845.1 Merops nubicus
CTAGGGAGGCTCACTGAAAGTCTTATTAAACCTTTTTTGAAGAAGGAATATCTACTATAACGAAAAGTGAAACAGCATCCAGCACTGATCCATCCCAGGGACAGATAGCTCTGCGAACACCTTGTGCACCAGCAGGCCACTCTGACTGCAATCACGGCTCATCCCAAAAGAAAGCCACTTACAAAGAACAGGGCAGTGAAAAGAGTCGTTCTGTTGCTCAGCGAGGGCGTCCCTTTTACAACAATATATATTTTCTAAAACTTTGAATGGGTCCACGCCCCATTTTCACAGGGCCGTAAGTATAGTCATTTAGAAATGGATGCTGCTCAAGTACAGCCCCCTGGTGCACAGGCACAGCTGTGAGGGGGGGCAGGATGAGACACAAATATTGTTACAAGAGCTCTGAGACGAACACAGCTGCTGCCGTGGATGGAAATAAGCTATACCCTATAAGCACCTTTACACATGTACAAGGGGCCGTACTGGATTTTAAACAGATAGAGGCAGAGGAGGAGTGAAATTGTTATCTACAAACCAGCCTTTGCTGAGCAGTTCCCAAGTGAGAAATGTTCCCAGTGTAATCACAGTGGGTCCAGTTCAGCAATCCGTAAGCAGGGAAGTCTGCAGGAATGTTGTAAGAAAAAGGTTTTTTTTTGTAACAGGCTCCAGTTTATCCTAGCGAGTAAAAATTATTTTCTTGGAATCAAAGTAAAGCACTTTACATTTTTCCCTTTTTTTTTTTCTCTATTTTTTAGTTTATTTTTTCTTTTTTTTCTTTTATTTTTTTCCTCCCCTTTTTTATTTTTTTTTTTTATTTTATTTTTTAAATGTATTTACTTGCATGAAAAGCAACCCCCTACCCAAGCCCATTTACAGCCCCATTTGCTCCTGCTCCTTACTCTGGCTAGTGTCTTTTTCAGGAGCACAAACGCTATTTATTTTGGGGTATATTGCCAGCAATTTTTACCTCCTCAGGAGAAATGCTACCCCAAATCAGCACAGCTGGAAAAATGCACTGATGTCCCTAGGCAAAGAGCAGAGAGATGCAGTGTGACCAGCCACAGGTATACACACACATCGTGTGAGAAAGGGCTTGCAGACCAGGCTTTGGGTTTTAATGTGCCTTTCAAAGGGCTTGATTGATTGCTGTTAATCCTGTGAACAACTTCGGTGTTGTTAACAGGACTGCCCGCATTAGTAAAGGTACTTGCATGCATTAGTATGCTCCTCGTCCCCATGACGTCAATAGACAGCTTTCCAATGACTTCCAGGAGGGCTGGATCAGGCCCTTGCTAGCAGCAAGTTTTTAATGAACACCGTTTGGTGCAGGGAAGGGGGGCACAGTGATACATCAGTCCTGACTATCTTCATTCTCCAGGAAACGAGCAAGTAAAGAAGAAAGGCAGGAATAGGCCAAAAGGTTGCTGGAGGGGGATTCTTCTGCTAAACTTCAAAACCCTGGGCCCATAGCACACAGAAACGTCATTCGTTGAATGCTATAAGATAAACGGCAGGGAAGTTTTGTTCCAAATAAGTAAACAATATGTGCGAATTTTGGTTTTAAATAGTAGTTTATCCTTCTTTAGATCTATGTATCTGTATCAGCCCATATGCTCCCAGATTCTCTGCTAGCATATTTTACTGAGATTTTTCCAAACAAAATATAAGACTGTTAATAGCAAAGACACACATTCTGATCACAATTCAGCTCTCAGCTGCTGTTAAAGGGCCCTATCTGACAAGTCTTCTAATCTCAGCTGGGACTGTTTACCTCAGCTTGTTAGGCTTTCTAGAGAGCACTCACAGGATCAGGACCTATGAGCTACATAATCAAATAAAATAATTGAGAGCTGCATGTGGGCCTCTAATACATCTAAAAAAAGGAGAGGCACCATCATCTGCTAAACTTCGGGTGAGAACTCAAGCAACAGGGGATGGGCCCGATCCTGAAAACCTTAATCTTTGTTGTTGCTAATCGGTCTGCTGTGGTCAGAGGGATTTTTCATCTGAGGAAGGATTACTCATGTGAACATTTGTAAGATTGGTCCCTGAATTAATGCGTAAATCAGTGTGGGCTGGGATTTTTTGCCTTTTCTCTTTTTTTTTTTTCCCCTCTTTTTTTCCCCCACTGCCTTAGTTAGAATCAAGAAGGTTGATTGAGGAGAGAAATGAAAAACTATTTGCATTCAAAGGAGCTTAGTACAGGATTGCAGTCAATGTAGGTAACAAAAGGTATCAGTATAATAAAAGGAGAGCTTTGTTTATGGAGGTCTTTTGTTATTAAAGTAGTAGGGGTGAGTTTCAGGTGTTAAAGTAAAAGCTGCATAGAAACCAGGGGTTAATAGAGGACAGAAAAATAGAAGAAAGTGTGTATGCATGTGTTTGCATGTATGTTTAGACATAGGATTTGTGCAGTCACATACATACACATCATTATATTCCACCCAATGGATTCTGTTATTTAAGCACAGCTCTCCAGCATATTCCTATTACCCACGCTGTGAACACTGTAAACATGTTCTATTAGTCCTTTGAAAAGAATATCAAGTTTATTATCTCCCCATCCCTTTTCCATAATATGTATGTCCCTGTACATAATGAGTAATGAAAGCAGGCAAGCTTGTATTGTAGAGACAATAATGCTTCATGTTAATGTGGTCCTTTTCATCATCAAATCATTGTGTAATCATTAACAAATTAATGCTCACAGCGCCCCTGTGAGGAAGGGAGATTTCAGTTTAATAGGATCTGGTAGCACTGCCAATTACAAAGGTTGCCTCAGACCTCCTATAATAAAATCCTGTTCAGCTTTGATAAACTGCACATGTTTTGGCTGAAACTCTAAGTTGGGTGCCTGTGTTCAGTTCAAATTCTTTAATTATTTCTGGAAAATTTCAGCTGGAGCTATTTATCTGTCCCTGAGAACTACCCAGAGGAGAAATGGGCTGGATTGAACTGAGTCAAATGAGATGTTTTGTAAAGCTCTTCTGTCCCTATGCTTTACAGCAGGATACTAAGAGCTGACAGGAGGTGAAGCTCATTCTCAAGTCTTTTTGCTGCCTCGTGGGAAATCTGCCCTGAAGTGGCCAATTAAAAGCCTCAGGGAAATGGCAGTTTTCACAGACTCACTAGAGATGCAGATTTCCAAAACCAGATTCCCCAGTGACTTGGCTCTCACCTGATAAGCTCCAGCAGTGAAAAGAGTTATTCCTGTCATTGTAGCATTGGCCTGGGACAGGACAGGAAAAATTTGAAGTCTAGACACCTGAAGCAAAAGCAAGGAGTTTGTTTTCCATGGGCTTTCAGGGGCTGACAGGGAGATCCAACAGTAAGACTAGAGAAGAAACGAAGAGACAGCTGTGGGTAATTCAGGAAAGCCAGAAAGACAGAGGAGGAGGATGGAGTATGATGGAATGGATTGAGAAAAGACACAAATGGGGAAAAGACTGGGGTTCAGACTCAAACGTAGTACCTGTACTAGCAAATGAACCAGGTCAAGAGCGCAGGTTTGAGAAATACCACAATCTTAGCACAGACTTTGGTGTGGTTTCGAACGATGTAATCCCCCTAGACACATTCTAGATTCAGTTCAGAGGTCATCACGGACCAGTGGGGTGTTTCCAATGGGGACTACAGACATGTATAATGTAGGTTTTTTTTTTGAAAAGGGAGTTTAGCTGTATGGATATGTTATACTCTGCCATTTGGGTGCAGGGTTAAGGAATACTCCAGTTAATTATTTGCATTGTCCCAGGTAGTCATGGAGGGCTTGGGAGGAAAGGTTGTGATGAAATGCAGCAGTCTGCTTCTCAGTCAGAAGAATCTCGGAAAATTGAGAGAAATGGGAGAAGAGCTAAATCTAACAGGGAACTGTGTGTTGTACAATAGCAGGGAAAAGGTAGAGATTAATATACAGAATTCAATGCAAGAAAGCATTAGAAAATAAACTGCGGGAAAGCGTAAAGGTTCAGAGTGTTCATTGAGCTGGTAAACTAGGGGCAGGGCAGTTGAAAGATCAGCTGGGAGAAAAGACAAGCTGAGAAAGAGCCAAAAAGTGAAACTGGATGCCAGACTGAAAATGAGAAAGGGTCTACAGGGTGAGAGGAGGTGGTTCTGAAGACAGGGATGAGTTAAAAGAATAAAAGGTCTTACCTGGAGGGTAGCATTCGCCCCACAAAGCCCACTTTCTTGTGTGCTTGAAATCAGAGGCAGAATCCCCCAGTCCTCTGCAGTCAACAAACGGCACTGCACATGCCATCTCTCTGTGAGTGATCATGTAATTAAAGGCTGAATTAGAATGCATCTGTACAACAAAGAAAAATCCAGGTTGTGCATGTAACCTCAATTCTAGGGGCTCTTAATATTTAAGTGCTTGTCTTTGCAAGCAGAATAATTTCCTTTTAATCAGGACTTGTGTGTGTGTTTGTGCATGTGTATGTGTACTTGCATATTTGTGTATACACTTGTGTGCTCACAATTACATTTATTAATTAAGACGATGAACATGAGGCAAAGAGCTGTAGGGAACTCTTTTTTTTTTTTATATGTTTCTTTTCTTCCTTTTCTTTTAATATCTCCAATTTGGGATTTGGGGACTTTAACTTAATTTAGATTAAAGGTTGATTTAAAGCCATCTTTTTTTTATTCTCCCAGAACTATAGTCACAGTCATTGCATATTCTTTAAAATCAGGCCTAACTCTGAAAAGGACTTTAAGCAGTTAATTCATGTTTGAGCAGCCAGCTGCTTGCTGAACTTTAGAGAGAACCAAGTGTGGAGATTAGGTGTGTGACGTTAACATTTCATATCAGTGGTCACTTTTCAAGTGGAGCTTTACAGCCTCAGTGGAAACATTGACAAAGCCAGTGCTCAGAATCAGAACACCCTGATATCCCATGGCATGTTTTCCTTCTGAAGCTGTGCCCAGTTTCACTTTGAACGATGTATGTTGTAGGCACAGTCTCAATATTGGATTTGTTTGCATGAATGAATACTTGTTTTACAAAACCCATTCTTGCTCCTATTTTATTCTCCAAGTAGCCGGAGGGAATGTCAGTCAGGGTCTAGCATCAACGTTGCTGATTTCCTGTGCCTCATTCTAATGCAGACGCATGGCAAATGACCAAGTGTTGACAACATGAGTGTGTGGGGACTGTATGTGTGTGCGTGTATGGGTGCACACACACATACATATGTATAGAAATACTCTAGACAGAGAAAGTCTCTACAGCCAAATGTGCAAAAATGTTCCTTATCAGTTCTCTGTTAGAATTCCACAGTATCCTTAAAGAATTTTTAATTTTCTTATTTTGTATTACCTCTCTCTCTTTGTCTCTCTCTGCCTACTTCACTCTCTCTACCTGTGTATCTACAAATCTATCAGTTCTTTGCTGTCTGATAGATGAAATCTCCAATTGTATTATTTGTTACTGGTGTTGCAAATATGCTCGGTTTCCTTAATGGTCAATTTTCTAAATCCATCCTAGAATTTATGAATGTAATAAACTTTAGATCTGGTCTTACACCTTTCTAAACTTCTATTTCTTAATATTTTTGCCTATTTCTGTCCAGGATAGTAAATCAAATATACCATAGGCTGTTTTCTAAAGGCCAGACATGCAGATGGAGGCTGCAAAGGAAATAAGGGTACATGAACTGTCCAGAGCTTCAACAGCAAAAGGAGAGACTACTTATGGTTCTAGTAAGTTTTCGGAACAAACACAAGAGACTGTTTGGCTGCTGTGTGTGCACTCAAATGTGTATTCTCTAGCAAAGCATAGGGTCTTGATCACTTCAAAATTTTTTTCCATGGTGGGAGCTGTTTTCTTCTCAAACACCCTTCCAGTATCTCAGGGAAAACTGCACATTGCGTGTACCTCCCTGTGATATTAAAGTAATAGTTATAGTACAAGTGACAGCATAATACAAAGATTTAGACTCCATCTGCTCTGTTGACTGCAATAGGAAGGTGAAGAGGTCTTTTCCTTTATTTCTAGCTGATGGGTGCTGTGCTGGGTCTGAAATTAGAACAGACAATTTTTCATCCTTTCTGTTTTCTGCATGTATCCATTTAATTTAGGAGCCCCAGATACCTCTGCAGTGGATGCTGAGGTGTTATTGAGATTATGCCTCTGCACATATCAACATATGCAGTATCTTTGGGATTCAGTAGTTATGAAATGGAACATTTGTAGCAAAGGGTTGTCTATCTCTAGGTGATTTTTTTTTTCCATCCACAAAACAGCATCAGTTGAACTTCTCTGACTATGACCTGTGATCCTCAGGCCTGTGCAATCTTGTCCTGTTGACATGTGGTCCAATCAAGGTGTAAGAGCCTGAAGCCTTGGTTACCTTCCACAGTCATCTCAAGAGGGCAAATTAAGGCAAGAGCCTTGCTGGTGGCTTGTGATTTTCCATTAGAGAAAGTGGACTGATCTGAGTTTCAGAACAGACAGGAGTTTGTGCTTAACCGAAGATGTAAGCACAATTTTTGGTGGCTGTATTCTGCGCGGAATTTGCTACTCAAAGAGCAAGAGCTGCTGTCTAAAGGCCATCAGTTTCCTCTATCTTTGCTTGTCTGGAGCTTTAAAGGAAACCTAGATCAGGTTTCACAGACCATCTCAGAAAACCTCAGCTTTTTAATATGGAAGCAAGAATACTTTCAAGCAAATGTGAAGTCTGACTCAATGATATCTTTGTCTATGTTTGGTAAAGAACTGATCTTTCATGCCAAACAATTCAATATAAAACCTTGCTGTTGTTCAGTTCCTCTATTCCATTTTTTATGAAAATAAGAACTGTGTGAGAGGGAAACCTCTGTCTAAGCTCAAAAGACCCAAAGCCACCATAGCTCCCATGATGCACCTCTGTTTTGAAACATTTAACATTGAGGTGAACATGTTTTTAAGCATTGAAAGTTGCAAGGAATTATTACCTCTCAAGTATACACTCCCAATATACATTTCAAACATACATGTGTACATTTTTCAAAAACTCCTTTGGCTGTCATATCCCCTTTCCCTTCTTTCAAACACTCAACTTGGTCAGTGGCAGATTATATACCAAATCATCCTCAGTTATTACATCTCATTGATTTTGCTGTACGTGCCATAGAGCACACTGAAGGTTTGAAAACTAATTCATCAGCTGCACAGTCTCAACTTGCACACTAATATTGACCTTAATATTCTGGGACATTTCTGCTACATACAGCTCTCAATGGTTTTAATTTCTGTTGTGACATTAGTAGGATTACGTTCAGCTTGTACTTAAGCATGTATGAACTAGAATACACTTTTATCAATGGATTTATGTGTAAGTATGGTTCAGGCTGAGCAGTATTAGTTCCCAAACTTAACAGAGTACAGAACAGATTGTAGACCCAACAGTGTTTCTATGTCCCTGCACTCCTATCAGGATGAGGTTTAAAACCTTCTCAAGGCTCCTGTGCCATGGTTTCCATGGAAAGAAAAGTGAGACATGCAGTCTGCACAGGAACTATTGTGTAATTTTTTTCAGATCCCTCTGGTTTGGGCAATAAAGGGATTAGAACAGTGATGATTTAACAACAAAAACAGAAATATTTGCTGGTCACTTTGGACACAGTCTTCATATATGTTGGCCTAATCTGATCCCTGAAGCACTCAGCAGACTTTCCAAAGTTTCTTACATTTGCATTGTGCTGGAAATCAGGGATGCAAAATATAAGAAACGACTATTTCTGATAATGCTGCTCTCAGTAGGCACATCGTGGATCTATGTTGATCACCAGTTTCCTATTTTACTCATTAATGAAGAATCATTCTGGTTTTTTAATATTGATGAATTTAGGTTTTGGCTTACGCAAGACTCTAGGAAACATGTATGATGTTTTCACTTCTAACTAGTCAAAATTAGTTGGTGGAAATGCTTTTATTTATTAAAAAAACTCAGAGTATAACATGGCAAGACTCACAATGAGTCACTAGCTCAAGAGAACTCCCAAAGCTTTGCAGGAAATCTTCAATCCTGAGTTTATAACTGGTCCACAGATGCACAGAGGAATGATCACTGTGGTGGTTAAATACCATATGACACATAACAGTTTCCCTGAACACAGTATTTTCCTGGGAGATAATTTGCATGACGATGGACTAAGGTGCCTGGGAATCTTAGCAACAATGAAACACTGTTCTGCAATATGAGTCAATGATTGTAGGTATAATGAATGCAAATGGCTGAACGTAATGCTGTTGTTGGCCCATATCCATTTTCCTGATTGAAGTACAGTCTGGAATCTAGTACACACTCAATCAGCCAAGGTCCAAGATGGCGGAAATGAAAGAAAAGACCAATACAATCAGAAATGCATTGTGAAATATGAGGGCTTGGATATGGTGATAGCAGGGTTTTTTTCAAGAGGATGGAAGAGTATGATGCTCTTGAAGCTGTCCTCTCAGAGGCTGTCCAGTAGAAAGGTCAGCACAACTTGGCAACAAGGAAACAGAAGAATATAGAGTTAATAATGTTCCCAAGGCCAGTC
>NW_008604778.1:8843-10106 GCF_000691845.1 Merops nubicus
AAACAGATTCTAATATAGAAGGCTACATGTGAGCTATTTCTGTGCCTACAATGACTGCTGTGTTTGCCTCCACTCCTGGCATCATTCTCATTGTACTATATGTAAAGCACTTTGGGACACATTGGCTATGAAAGAAAGTTCAATATGTGAAACCAAATTCTATTCTACCCTCAGCCACTGCACACTGAGCTGGGTCAGCTCTGCATTCATTTCACTTCAATTTTTTTTTTTTTTTTTCCCCCAAGAATTTACAGCTCCTGTCTACCTTCAGAGTTACCAAGGAAGCACACACATTATTTTATGTGTCATGCAGATATTATATTTTTATGTATAAAAATATATACATGCTTACACACAGACACAGAGTCTGTAGAAATGGCTCATAAGGAAAAGCAAGAGACAGGCAAAAAAAGAAAAAAAAAAAATCAGTTCATGCTTTTCTTCGCTTGAAAATTTCTATAGCTTTTCTGCTGAATGATGTTCCTGTACTATCTACATAATGAGTACCCTCTTTCTTCAGATAATTAAAGAGATGCTGCCCATATCCAGCTAAAATTATATATTTATACATAGCGAACTTCTATTAATAAACACGTGAGATTGTTACAACTGAACAAAACCTCACAAGTCTTCATTATTTCCCTCCACTTAGGCTCTTTATTATCCTTCTTCTTATGCATTTAGCACTGGCGAAACATGCCAGAGAAACAGCCTCAGTAAAAGGACAAGGCAGTGCAGCCTGGTGTCTCACACCTGGAGTCCAATGATTTGGACTGACCCCCTGGTTCTGGGCTCTGATGTGTCTGTGGACTACTTTGTTTTGTGTTCCATGAACTCTAAAATAGGAATCACATTTTTTCCCCCTTACCTCACTCCCACACACAGTCTTTCAATAAAACTTAATAGGAAACCATTGTCTTTTTCAAGGCCAAATACTTCCCCATGGAATATCACTGATTGTCTCCAGATTGTGATCCTATGCCCCCCACACAGAGTATAAAAAAAATCTCCCTCTGAATGTGGTGGTTCATTTTGGATTCCAGTTTTGCAGCCTTCTATGTAACATTAGAATCAGAGGAAGCTATGTTAGACCAACAGACACAACTGGAAAAAAAAAAAAAAAAAAAGAAACAAAACAAAATACGAACCAATGACAAAAAAATACAAACCAAGAAACTCAGTTGCATGAGCTTGAAGAAGACCTTGAGGAAATCCAAATGAGTGAGAAGATATCTATTGTTAGGTTTTTTTTTTTTTTTTTTT
>NW_008604778.1:10137-30625 GCF_000691845.1 Merops nubicus
TTTTTTTTTTGTCTGTTTTCCTTAGCAATATGGTTGCAATATAATAAAGTTAGTAAAAGGATTTATCTACTTTCTACTCCAATTCACTTTACTCCTATGGTTCAATCATCCTTATTACAAAAACAGTACCACCATAATGTGTTGCACCTCTGGAAAAGGAAACAAGCAATATTAACTTCTATAAAACAGTCTATAAGAAAATGAACTTTTTGTTCTTCTACATGCAAAACCACAAATGCATACAAAGCACATGTTGCCATTTACCATCTCTCTGTGATAAGGAAGATGACATCAGCTGTTCTTGCTCCAGAACCAGTCAACTTAGGTGACCTACAAGGAAGAACTGGTTTTGTAAAGGTGAAGAGGAAACCCACATTTTATTCTTTGGGTTTCCCATATGTACCAGAGTATTCTTGCACATATCTCTTACTTTCAGCATGACTGAAAAAAGAAAAAGCATAGATAACAAGGCGTGGTCAGTTCAAGTTTAAACAATATGTTTTTTACCTATTTTTCACAGCCTGGCCTCAAACCCAAGCTAAAGAATTTACTTCACTTCTTCTTTTCCACTCAGTATTCATCATATCATCTCATGTTCCTTCCCCCCTGCTAAGGCGTAAGTTGATTTTGTTTTGATTTTTAGTAGCTTTTTTCTCTATTTTGCTAAATCCATTTACAATCATTCTTTCTTCTCCTTTTTTGTCTCTCATAATCTTGGACACAGAAGTTTGGTTGTCTGAAGGCCTAGTTTTGTGTCCCTTTGTTTTATTGTTCTAGCTCATTTGGTAGCCAAAAAAAAAAAAAAAAAAAAAATTTCATTTCACATTTGACTTCCCCAATAAATCCTGTTATCCCTGCCTAGTTGCCAGCCTTCTCACTCACTGTCATTATCAGCTATATCCTATTTGCCCTAATCTAGTTATCTAGTCTTTTTATCAGCTTAACTTACCAGCCCCCACCCAAGCAAAACTCCTTTGAATCCTGTAGCAGGCAAAGGCAAAGGCACTGTTGTCCTCTTTGGAGTGGATATTTCAAAAAACTCAAATTGTATGACAAGGCAGTCCTGAAAAAAGTATCTGAAAACATGCAGGAAAAATAGCTCAAGACAGTGATTCTTCCCAGAGTCTAGGTAGGCTAAGTGATTGCACTCAAGTCATGCATCAGAAGTAACACCTCTGAGACTTTGCACAACAGAATACACTACATAACCAACAAAATCTCTGACTCCTCTCACAGCTGGCAGAAGTACACTTCTGCACTTGCCCACTTCTCACCTTCTCCCAGACTTTCCAGGTACTCACTGATGAAAAGCACTCTCTTGGCAGAAAGCATTTTGGCAAACTACACACTGTATCCCTATTCCTCATGAATAATATAATGTTTCTCATCCACCCTCATCTACTACTATGTGCATCTGAGCATGAGCTAAAATTTTGTACTGAACTATTACTTCTAATTACCTAAAAGGAAAAATCTGGAAATGTTTGAATTTTGTGTGCAAAACGTCACCTTTCACATGCCAGGTGCTTTGGAAAATCTCCTCAGCAGTTGTCTGTGTTGAAACAATAGCTCAGAAGTGTGTTAGGTGGCAGTGCAATGTTAGACATGTATTTCTCAGAAGAGATGCAAAATTGTGGTTTTAAGGGGCTAGAGACTGTTGAGAACAGTGTCTGTTTAACAACAGCTAGCAAACAGGCAAAGTTTTATGCCTGGAATTAAAGGGAAAATCTCTCCTTCGCTGGTAATGCAGCATGAATGTCGACTGATTATTGTGTCTGGATTTTGGGTACGATAGGCTGTGGGATCTTCAGTAATTATCAATAGGCAGGGCTGGATTTGTTACCTTATTTGAAGGAAGCCATCTGCAAGATCCCAATATCCTTCATGACCTCATCAGAGACCTGTTTGGTAACTGGCATGAACTGGAAAAGCAAAGAGGTCTTTTACTGACTCAGTCACACTTCTTGAGTCACTCGGGTTTCCCTTACAGGGCTCCAAATAAATGTTATTCTAAGATTCCATTACTGGCAATGCCATAGTTAAAACTGAGTTGTGATACTTCGTAACGTAAAATTTTCCTGCATTACACTTTAGAGACTAAATTCTTACTCCAATTTTTGGCTCAAATTCATCAAAAGAAAAATACGTTTTCTAATATATTTTTTTTCTTCTCTTCCACATCAAAATACACCAATGATTTTACTTAGAAAATCTTTAAAGACAACTTATCTAGAAACATGAATATATTTTTTTTCCCAGATATTTTCAGTGTTTCTATTAATTTAAGACAATCTCTCCACATATCCTATTTCACCCTCTGACTCATCTTTAGGATTTCTCAGTCATCTGCTGTGTAGTGGGAGTTGAAATAATCAGCAGAAAAGTTGGGCTCTTGTCTCTCTCTCGTCTTTTTTTTTTTTTTTTTTTTTCCCTAATGTCATAAGTGAATCAAGATGCCAAGGAAAAATGAGAGACTTGACAAAAATGAATTAAAAACAGTTAAAAATAAGCTACCATGTTAAGTTAAATGAATGCAACACAGTAAAATTAATAATAATATTGTTTCTAAATCTTTGGTTGTGGTGGAGGCAACCGATTCTAACAACATAAGAGGGGACGATTCAACAGCCACATTCTAGGAGGTGGAGACTCAAATTCCTTCTTAAGCACAAACTCTCTGTGTGACAGTTTCTGTTGCCCATATGTCAGAGAAGAATTATAGCATCTCTTTCCTTCACAGGAACATTGGTAGGATAAATACATTGAGGACTGGGAGGCATACAGGTCCAGACTCATCCCACCTAAGTATGACACCTGTCTGAGGAAATCAAGAAGTTTAGTTGTTTAAGGATATAAAAAGTTGAGGCAGAAGGATGGACATCTGCAGAAGGTGATTCAGCCTGCCTGAGATATGAGTCACCTTCAGGAACTGCTTATGATTTTTCATTGAACACATAGCAACCACACACCTGGGTATGGGATGCAATTGTCTGAATAAAAGTATGCAGAGATACCCTACAGAAGCCAAGACATGTGCTTGGGGCAGGTAGATACAACACAGGACTTCAAGAAGAGAGTGGGGTGTCCCAGAACTCTTTCCATGCCAGTGGATGTCTGTATTGTAGCAATTGAATTTTGCTCAGTGTTTAACATAGGTAAGGAAATTTGGTCTCCAGGAAAACACCAGTGAAACACGTTTAGGAGTTAAAAAGGGGAACTCTATTAGATGTAGAAACACCCACTTAAAGATTTCTGCTTAGAGAATGTTGTGGCTACCTTGGAAAATGTATTGAGTCTCAGAGGTACCTCTTCTGTTCTGTTTCCCCTCTTCTTTCAGCTTTCAGTTTCACTTAAACTGTTTGTTATCTGTAAGTTTAGCTAGAAATAAGGACAGGTAAAAGATGAAATGGGTAACATTATGCTACATTACCTGTCATTTTTTAATGGAGTGGTAGAGCAGTGACATTTCCCAACTAACCTTGAAGGAAATGTTTTCTATATCTCTGTTCTCAGACTGGTGGCTGTTCTGTGTGTGCACAGGCATAGCTTTGCCCACAATAAAACATAGGTTTCATTGTGCTCATGGAAGTATGGGTGATCTTTCAGCTTTGTTAAGAGGTAGCAGAGATACTGTGCAAAAAAAATTGGATCATCCCTGAAATGCTGTGGAGGTGCTTCTTACCAACATTTCCTGAGCATGTCATTCATCATCTTAGTCTCTCAACAGGTGTATCTGTGGCCCAAATTCTCTAGCCACTTTACATCCTCCTCATCTCAGATGGTTACAGGTCTTAAGAAATTTCACTTAATGGGTTAGTTGCTGTAAGCTCCCTGTGTAGTCAATGGAGAGAGACAGAAAGCTCACCAGTGATTCAGACCGAAGGTGGGCTGAATTCCTCTCCTGAGGTGCCATCTCTATCAGCCTAGAATACCTCTGCACCTAACCTAGGTACTCCAGCTCAGCCACAGCTGTGCAGGTTACAATGGCTTAAAAAAAAATCATATTTAGAAACTACAATTTTTTTCCTCATTAGTAGAGATATAATCCTGGTGTATAATGTCGTTCCTTCTCTGTATCATTGCTTTCTTTCCCCATCTCTCAGATCTGGAGCCTGGTCTCTGCTTTGCTGTATCTGAAAGATTATAAACTTCCTCTCTGTCCTCTTGACCATTCCTTCCAACCTTGCTAATAGCTGACCAGCTTTCCACTGTACTGTAGCACAATATATAATAACCTGCAATTATTGTCCATTTAGGCTTTCCCCTGGGTCTGCTTTATTTCTGCCGTCAGTAGACCTGTACACTGCTTTTCTGCTGATTTTACTACCAGATTCATTGCTGCTGAGAAGCAAAAAAAAAAAAACCACTGATGATCTACAACCTGTTATATAATTTTCCCGTCTGTCGTTCTTATCTTTTTTTTTCCAGTTCCTTGGCCTACTCTAAAGACTTTACAAAAATTGCTTTATAATAGGCCTTTCTCAGCTGTTGCATCATGTTCTGTACTGGATCACTTCTTAAGTATTTTGCTGTTATGTTCTGTAGTTCTGTACAGTGGTTACAGTGTACATGGTACCTCGAGGTCAGTCTGCACAATAGCTCTGCTGCATTTTCACCTTCTTTGACTTGGCTTCTCCATGCACTTTTCTGTTCTGATCAGCCAAGGTAGCTGGAATTCAAGCTTAGATATTACAGTTCGTTGTCTTATATTTTCACTAGGAGAGAAGAAATTATTACACCAGTTATGACCTATTTCTTAGCATCTACATGTGAAATTTAGTTTATCTACCAAACACCTTCTGTATTTCTTCTCAGTCTTGGGTTATGCTCCAGGCCTGGGCTGAGTAGGCTAGTAAACCTCCCATTCAGCGAAGCTCTTAGATTTAAATGTAATTAATTTCTCAAGGCAAAGACAAGGGGAAGTTATGTAACTTATAAGCCAAAAGGTTGTTGTTGGTAGTTGGATTAGGAGTATCCAACATTAGGAGTATACAAGTTATTTTGCATGTGAATTTACAGAGGAATTTACCGTTGTTACACCTACTTCTTTAACATATTTTATTTTTCAATATACCACTGGTTGATATAATAATCTTTATCCAAAGTCAGTTCCTGTAAACACTATGATTGGTGTTCTGTGCACTCTCATGTAGGTCCACGTGTACTGCTTGAAGGGTTAAACACATACAGTTGCTTATTTAAACAAAACCAACCTCTGCTGCAATTCATTAGTGTAAATGTGCATGAATCCTTCTTTAGCTCCCCCAAACCACACTTACGGTTGGCTAACAGGCATGATCATCCTTGTCTAGATCCAGTCAGCTCAGAGGTGGCTTCACTGTTGAGTTGAGCGGAGGTCAGAAGTGATCTTTGATCTTTTGTTCACTCAGTGAACAAAGGAGCACCTCACTGCTGCTTTACTACCCTGCTATGCTTCATCTGTCCCCCATAGGCTTCCCGGGGGTACTTGGACCTTCTGTTCAGGAGGCTGTTTGTGCTACCCTCTAGTGGCCAAAGCACAAGGAATACATACAAATTTAGAGCACACCACATTTTTTTTTTTATTTTTTTTTTTTATTTTATGCAGAGGTGATCACGGATTTTTTTTTGGCAACATGAAATGAAAGCAAATCATTTTGGAAAGTGGGAAAAAATCACCCAACAAATAAATCTGCTTAAAGTTAAAGGTTGAAAGTGAAACGGAACTTCAAAAATATGAGTATCTTCTAAATATAGGTAATTTGCATAATACAAAACCTTGATGAAATGGAAGGTGATTTTAGAGTCTACGCAGGGACTCAGAGTATTTTAAATATACCAGAGATTTCTTGTGTGAACAGAAGGCAATAGTTTGATGTTCTCACTCAACCTCAGTAAAATATGACAAAAATACTGAGTTTCCCACACTGTTTGTGTCTTGTCAACTGTAAACTTTTTCGGCAACAGAAACTCTCCTACACTGTTCATGCTGTTCTTGGTTGAACCTTACCTCAACAGTGAAAGGAATAAATAATATTTGATGAATTACAAGGGTGTAGAAGGTGACATAAAATGGAACTCAATGGTGGAGAACTGCTAACCAAAGAAAGATGTCTGAGAGCTATTGGGGAGAATGAGACAGGGTTTCCAGAGTTATTAAACCATCTAAGGTAAGGGATACTACTGTAGGGTTCATATAAGACAGGTGAGAAAATTCAGGGAAAAATAAGGCAGGGTAAAGGCACAGCACAGCTAACTGAATCACTGCAGAAAAATGGGCAAAACATGTGAGAATCTGAGTGCTGCAGAGTCACAACTAGCACTGAGATTCAGCTTTTATAAGTAGCAAAATGACACCCCTTGATGCTCCTTCCTAATTCTCACCAACAATTCTTTCAAACATCTATTTTGCAATGGACATATTCTCACACTTAAAAAGTCATAGATTTTTGCAGATAGAATAGACTCAAAATGTTGGGAGACAGAGCCAGCAGAAAACGTTTTTTTCCACTTTTGCTTTACAAACTAGTGGAAACAACATTTAGTAGAAGACCTGTTTTCATCCCAGTCTTGAAATGGGGAAAATATTGCTTCTTGTAATGTTGTTGGGAGCTGCGGAATGTTCCCACATAGTTAATGGCTGACCTAAAGTTCTCCCAAAAAGCTGAAGGCCCCTTTGCAAAGTGTTTCATAAATCTTATTTCAAGAAATAAATAAATAAATAGTTTCACAGAGGTGTCCTCTGTTCATCTACAATAAATTTCATTCAGTTACTAGGGGTTTGAGTATTCAGGTGGTTCCAATTGCTTTCAAAACACAGGGATATTGAGCTCTAGTGAGACTTGTGTCCTCACTTGGGATAATACCAAGCTACTGTTCAGATGACAAAGGAGGAACTTAGGTGAAAGTTAAGACCCTTAGTGTAAGATAAATACTCCCCCAATTTTATTTTTTTTTTTTTTTTCCACTGAGCAGTTCAATCATCCAATTCTATTACCTCATTGTTCATAATCATCATACAGTTAGATGCCCAAGCAACTCCACTTATGTTACTGTACATTTGGAAGAAGGTCGCCATTTTTGATTTTGCTGTGCTACTGGAGACCTGTTTCTGATGGGGCTATTTTAGTCTCATGAAATAGTAACCCTTAATTTAAGGAGCTTGGTGCAGTGTGCAAAAATTAAAGTAAGACTTACATTCATTAAAAACTCATGAGTTTGGCAAATAAAGGATAAGAGAGCAGCTAAGAGTTTTGAATTGAAAGCTTAGTGGTTACATCATGGTTGCTTAGCGTTTGTCTTCAAAGCTGTACTCCCAGGAAGGAGGGCAGGCAACCTAGATATTAAGTGGAAGATCAGATTAACCCTGACATTTCTAGGTCAAGGGAAGAACTGAGGTCATGCCTTTCCCAAGCCCACCAAAGTCACATCTGTGCTGATCAGAAGTGCTCATGGAAGTACTGATACAAAATTCAGGAAGGCAAATGGTGCCGCTACTCTTTAAAATGCAACATGTCAACAATTACTTATGTTTTCACTCACTACATCACTGTGTATGTTCTACCCTGTCTCTCTAAAGCAATCTTATAAATCATTGAAGAGGATAGTTCTATTTTTGCCTCAAATATCCTAGCCTTGAAATCTTATGAATATTTTCCAAATTAGGTCTTCAGTTTACTAGATCATTTTATTACTTGAAACCAGCTGGTTTTGTTTGTTTGTTTGTTTGTTTGCTGGCCCTTACTTTGGAGAACCGTAGCTTGGAGGCAAAATGACCAAGCAACCAGCTATGGTTTGATGAAACACAGTCATCCTTTCTGGTTTCTGGAACACATTTTTCACCTGGCTTTGCATGTTATGGAGAGCTTCTGTTTAAGAAGAAACAAAAAGTTGACTTAGGTTAGCAACACATGGGAACTAATGCAGGGTTAGACTAGCAGATGCAGAATCATGTAATAATCTACTTCTTTGTCCTTCTAAGGCAGATTTTCTTCCTGTTTCAGGCCTGACAGTTGTTCGCTGTGTTTTAAAGAATGTCCAGCAATGGAAATGTTACATGTTTTCCAAACAATTTACTCAGCTGCTTAATTATTCTCCATCAGGAGAACATTTTCTGGTGTCTAATTTAAATCTTCTTTATTGTAATTTAAATCCATGACTTATTTTCATATCCACAGTGACTCTGTAGAATAATTCATCACTCTTGCCTTTGCAGATCTTGAAATAAAAAAGTGAAGAACCATTGCCTTACTTTTCACTAGTTTTCTGTTTTTTCTAGACAAGCTGCACCAGTTCTTTCAGTCTTTCTTTTGGAAACAAACAGTATTGGTATAGCTTAATCATGTAGCAACATATTTATGTCCTTGCCCCTCTTTTTAATATTTCATTCTGTTCTTTCCTCATTAGGATTATAGTTTTGTTAATTACTGTTTCATATATCAATGTAAATAAGAATGATTTTACATTCGGTCTTGTTTGTCTATAATTCTGTATGCCACCCTCTGCCATCTGACTGTAGTTTAGGGAAGACACTACAGCATATGACATCTGTAGGGATGGCTCTTTCTGTAACTCCAGTACCACCAGATGTGAGGACTTTAGGAGCTGTGGTTTAGTCTGTGTGTCATAATTGTAGGTTTCAGCACAATGACTGTAGTTTTTCCATAATAGAACTGCAATCTAAGACCCCAAGCTACGATACCCAGTGAGTGAGGACATCATTGCATTCCTGAAAAGCGCTCAGCCCTGCTAGTGGGTAAATACTATTTCTAGGACTTATGAAGCAGAAAACACTTAATTGTTAGCATGAACATATTACAGAAAAAATCCCTATTCAGCTACCTTCTGTACTACCTGTATGACAGTGGGTAAGTCATAAGTCTTCTCTTGTCTAAATTTCCTTTCTCTTGAACATGGAGAAAAAGGTTTATTGACCTCATAAGGAGAAAAGAATTTAAAACTGCGTAATGGTGCTGAAAAACTGATAAGATGCATAAGTACCATTACTGTAAGAACAACCACTCTGTAACAAACTGTGAAGCAGTGACACCTTTCAGATTAGGAACAAAGATCTAGATATACAAAGGCAGAGGAATACATTACAATGACGATCCCTCTTACTGTTTAAATTGTAAACAAATGCCTTTGCTTCAGGAACAAATCATTATATGTATGAAAAATACATGCCAGATTACCTTAAATGAGTTTCCACATACAAACTAATTTTACAATGAATTTATACTGCACAGATTTCTTATGTTATGAAGAGTATACACAGGTATCAAAATGACGCTGAGAAATAAATAAAAAAAAATTGGGTTCTTATTGTAGCACCACTTTAAATGTCCATTTCTTGATAACTAAGGTGACTCATACCTTTGTCTGTTTTGTGGGCAATGTGAAGTCTCAGTTCAATAGGTATGATTCTTAAACTATGTGATTTGTAAACTATGCAGACGATGGCTATTTGTGACTTTAAACGTTCCTTAAATGGAGAGTTTAGCATTTTCTAAAGCAGATAATAGTCCCAGATAATGGATTCATTAGATGTTGTTGGATCTTGTCACCTCTAAAAATTAGATCATTTCCTCCCAGATAAGCAGCTTTGATTACTCTGTTTCCTCCTAAGGTCCATGACACTTCCCACTATAATGCTCTCAATCCAGTTTCTTACAGCTTTGACAACTTGGATGCTTTCTTGTCTTTGTAGAGGAAAAAAAAAAAAAAAAAAAAAAAAAAAAAGAAACAAACAACAACAAAAAAAAAACAATACAAACCACAAACCAAAAACAAAACAGACAAAAAATGAACACAAACTCCAAGAGACCTAAACTGCTATCATTTCTGGTGAACAAGAGTGGAGAAAAAATAATTTTGCCATATCTACAAACTTCTGGTCATATATTGTTAATTAAGCTCTAGAGCTCTGATAAACTGGTAAGTAACAATTCAACATCTCAGACAACGACCTTTGATTTGGAGGTGTGCCCCTTACTGTGACCAGGATTTTACTGATGGTTTTGGCTTCTAAAATTCACAAGCTCACTGAGCTCTTAAGAGATATCTTAAATTTCAACTGTTAAATTCAATTTCAGCTGAAATTGCAGTTCATCATTGTGGCTGTGCCACTTTCATCATTTCAGTAATATCTCTCGTGTGCTTTCCCTGGTAGCCCTACTTCATCTTCTCCTCAGATGGGTCCTTCTGAAGAAGATTAGGAAATTGCTTAATTGCTTGGTGCAATGTGGAAAAGAGAGGGTTTGGCTTGAGAATGGTAGAAACTGCTCAGAATAGGGGATTTTTAAAGGAGGAGAAAGAGAAGAGCAGGAGAAATGAAAAAGGAAAAAGAAACTGGAGTTAGAGAAGATTTCTTAGATGGGAAAGCAATGAAACTAAAAATGGAGTGGACAAAGAAATAGGAAGGTGAATCTAATTATGAAAAAAAAAAAGGGATGTAGAACAGGAAGACAAAAAGGGTCTTCCACAGATGGATGCTGTGCTGTGGGCAGAAGTCATTGTAGGCTGTTAATATATGCAAAGAGGGCAAATAATTTCCTTGAAGAAAATGCTGAGTCTTCAGTGACAGACGAATTCAATGTAGTTGGACTTTGAAGCTGCAAAATGCAGTATAAAGTGAGACATGTTGAAAAATCTGGCACTAACATCTCCATATAGTACCAGTGATTTAACCTTTAATATCACTTTTTCTTATTATGTGGGATATACAATCAAGACACTGAAAAATTGTAAAGTAAATCCTACTCTACCCATGCTCTGAAAAGGAAGACATTTTTAAAAAAAAAAAAACAACAAAAAAACCCAAAAACTTTAAAAGAAACAAAAAGTTGTGGTTTTTTCCCTCTCTTTTTTTTTTTTTTTTTCCTCTGAATGTATTATTTTGTTGGGTTTTATTTTCAAATTAAGATTGCTTATGAAGATAATGACCTTTTCACTTTTTTATTAACTTTTTGATATCATGGAGCTTTTTTAATTCCCCGGGAGAAAAAATATCTAAGTTAAAAATACACCTCTGTCCTTCACAGAAGTATTTAATTGTATAAAAATAGAAGACTCCAGTTCTCAGTTCTACTCATATATGCTGCCTGTTTTCCTTAGAGTCATGTGAGAGGAGCTAGAAATAAAACCTAAGTCTGTGAAGCTTTTCTGTTACAAGCCAGAAAACTGCCAGCACACAGTGCTCCTTGATGCAACGGGAGTGGTTTTTTTTTTTTGGTTTTTTTTTTTTTTTTTCCTAAGATGAACATTTACAGCCTCTAAACTCACTTCCCTAAGCAACCATCAGATGGTAGCAATGCTTGTTTGCTATCTGCTATGGACTAGATTCAAACTGGGATGCAGAAATCAAGGCTGTTCTCACCAGTCCCTGCAGCCACCCAGTTCCCTTTGGAGAGTGCCCTGCTATTAGCATTTCGGAGGACACGAAAGCTGCAGATCTGAGGGTTAGTGCTGAGGTAGACACTATGTAAAGCAATCTGATCTTATATGCACAGAGTTGTAGCCAATAGCCACATGCATGAGGGAACAGATGAAACCCAAGGGAAATGCAGATGTCCTGTCCCTGGTTTTGTTCTCTAGGTTTTGGTTTGCTGCAAAGAAGGACTCTAAGGGATGCGGAGAGAAAAGTAGCAAGAAAATTAACTTGGGACCTTGAAACTAACTATAGTAGAGACTCTGGGGGAAATCGATCCAATGTCGCAAAAGGGTGATAGAGCGGACTTCTGTAGCATGTAGGAGTCCTTGGTGAAGTGATAAAAAGCTTTCTTATTGAAGGCCTGGTGTAAGGTCACTGGGAATAGCCATCTACGATGGATACTGTTGTCGACCGTCATCTTTGAAGATGAGGACAGGATTCAATGCCCGTAACTTTAAATGGGAAGCAGTTACACACCCAAGCCTGACTTCCCATCTGTGCCTCCTGGGTAGCCCACTATGAGGCAGAGGTCTCAAGAGAGACGAAATCTTTGCCCAGGCTTAGGTTCCTGACCTGAGGGGTGATGAAGCAGCCTGTGAAGGTGGCTGCTTCACTTTACAAACCAGAAACGGATCTTGTTTGACTTGCTTAGATTTTGGCCCTAATTTTTAGTGACTAAGGTGGTATGAATCAATACCTGTAAATGCCATTGAAAGCCACAGTTCTCAATAAGAAATTCTGCTTTCCCCTCCTAGCCAAAAAAAAAAAAAAAGAATAACTTCATAAAATGTGTGTGTGTTATATGCAGTCACAAATATCTGTAATCACCATATTCAGTTTATTAACAATTTTAAATTAATTGATTCCTCTCTAGTTACCAAGTTTCTCCTAAGATATCAATGCTATTGGGATTTTCATCAGGATTTAGAGAGTATGTTTGTTCACTCAAGCTGTTTTTGAAACGAAGGCAAAATTTTTTGATGGAAGATCACATCCACGACTGACTCCCTTAACATGTCCTGTCAATGTTGTGAAATACATGGTCCAGATGCCCTGGGTAAGTTGCCTTTTTTTTTTTTTGTTTTTCTTGCTTTGCTGTTTCGTGCTTGCCTGATGCCTTCTTTGGCAAAATATCCCTTTTATTTCCCTTCCAGTCCAGCCCCTTCATCTGCAGACATCTCCTGCTCCGTCTTCCCAAAGTGGCAGCTTCATTAAACCACAGGATGGATGTTTTGGGGCATCTTTACTGTTTGAGACAACAAATTTCCATTGGTAAATTACTAAACTGTAGCCCACTGTCAGACTTTATGAGGGCAGGTGTAAAATACTTAGCAAAAATAGGTTTGGCATGCCTGATTACCTGTTTAGCCATAGTGTCTCCTAGTAAGTTCTCAGGGAAGTGAGAATAATATTCTAGAACAAGTACATTTTTTTTTTTCCCTGTCAGCATTATCAGACCTATGTTGGCTTTGATCCAGAGAGCCTTTTTTTTTTTTTTTTTTAAATTCCTGAGTCACTGACATTGGATTTTTTTTGACTTGGGCTAGGCTTATATTTTTGGCATACATAGCAAGTCTTGACGACTTTTTAAATGTCAATTTATAACTGTATAGCTTTTTTTTTTTTTAATATATATATAGCTCTTAGAGCTTTTTCTTAGATTTCTCAGTTCTTAAATGGCTTTGGTTTATCCCAAGAATCAGCTGCAATGTCTGGGTGCAGCTATGAACTGGGGTAAATGGAAAGCTGTCTGGGCTGGTTACTCTTTTTCTACATGCTTGCGGTCCAGCAGCTTGGTCACCTTGGTGGCTTGAAGGTATTGCCTCAGGACTGGGATATTGTGTTGTGCCTCCCCTTTCTGAGAAATGCTGCTTTAACAAGTACAGTCCGAATTTTGTCAGTCATTTGTTTGTGTTAAATCAGAATATAAGCTCAGAGAAAAGCTTTGCATTCTTCTCCTTTGCACTTCCAGTAGATGTTCCAGAGATGGAGACTAAAATCTTACCTGTCTGTGAAGCTTGGTTTTAGCTTACAAATCATATCAAAGCAAACAAACAAAAAAATATTTTCAGCACAGTGGTGGGAGGCTATTACATGTGGTTTATGGTCAAGATGGAGAGTAACTGCCTCTTATAAACAAGTATATGTTATTTACTACATCTATATGCAAGGACTCAGTCCTTCTCTGTATTTAAGTGTATCAGTGCAATGAACCCTGTGTGCTCACCTTTGGTTTACACCGTGCTGCTTGTAAAAGATCATTAGCAACGTCCTCCCCGAGCAACTGCATTTTACACTTACTGTAATAGCAACCTATGTCTGAGCCCTTTTAAATAAACATGTTATGTCTGCTGTTCTTTACTGATATTTGCATCTCGTTTGCAACCAGGAGGCATCTCTGCTCATCACTGGTTCGGATAGTTAGACTGGTAGCCACCTTTCTATATTGTTCATCTGCATTGTCCCTTTCTTTTCCAACAGAATGACTGGTGTTGACTTACATGATTGACTTAAACACCATACTGAGATGAATCATATATTTGTTTTTGTGCTCACAATCTCTTGAGGTTGCCCAAAGCCTTAGTTATGGTGTTCTAGTGTCCCATCCCAGAGCTATCACTGTGAACCATGCAGACCTTTCTGCTGTCCACAGTGTGGCTTTTTTGTAGTGAGCTGAGTCAGGTGTTGGAACCAACTTAAATGACAATGTGGGAATGATGTCTCCAGAAAGATATCCTGAATATGCAGAGATGTATGGCATTTCTTGTAGATGCACATGCCAAAGTTCTGCCTTCTCAAGCAGAAAATATCTAACATTGACCCTAACCTCTGTTATTTTTCCTCTTTAAGAATAGTAGGGAACTTTTTCTTTTTGCATCTCTCTTTGGAAGCACCTATAAACAGGAAAAATTTAATTCTCCACAGTATCCCTACTTGGACCTTTACTCACTTGAGCAGTTTCATGGCAATAAGACTGCCTCATCTTTTCCTTTAGCCTGTCCTTTAACAAAAGCTGTTTCCTGAGAGCTGTAGTGGCTGTGAAATTAATCTGTGTCCTGAGAAGCTCTCTGTTACGTTATGCAAAGTTGTTTCAGTCCCCTGATTCTGTGCTGCATACACTTTCTTGATGACTTTAAAATCTTGTTAAATTTTAAGCCCACTAATTTGTAATTTTTTTCTTTTCCTTATTTTTTTTTTTTTTTTCTCTTGATTGTTGTAAATGCTTACATGGAGAAAAAAAAACAAACTGTAGTTCACACAGGTCTGTATCAATAATAGGAAGTAAGCACCCCACAAGTCCTGTAGGTTAACCACACATACAAGCCTATGCTAACTCTTCCCTCTCAGCAGTATATAAGTTCAGAAATAATTATTTATAGGTATACTGCAAACCTAGTTATGACCATGAGGTCTTATTACCTAGTCTGGAGCTGGAGAGATTCTCCCCTTGATTGCTCTACCTGGCTCAAACACCTATGGCTGAACCAGTTTGTATCTTGCCACTGCCATCAAAGGGAGGGAAGTGGGTATATGTGACATAGATGCTGATGATTTGTGCTGTGTTTCTCTTTTCATGGCAGTGACAGGGCTTATGCCATGACGTGGCTTTGAAAACCCCAGCTATATGTCTGAGCATGAGATGAGTCTGATTGAGTTTGCGTAAATGGTGTTCTTCTGACTTTCAACAAGAATAGCACCAGCTGATATATATCAAGACCTCTATTTTGGCCATTCTTTTTTCATTTTGGATAGAGCAATGGCTAACGTTTCTCTCTTGATGGAGAACAAAATAAGGTAGACAAAACAGTGAAAAGTTAAATCAGAGGCATTTGTGGTTACTGAAAGACAACATTCATCAGTAGGAAAAACTTCCAGGAATCTGGAAGCTCTTGGATTTTACTGCCTCCAGTTTAAATGTCAAGCATCAATGTGATATTTTTGGAAGGCAAGGCAAGGCAAAGGCAAGATAAGGCAAGGCAGGAAAGGAAAGGAAAGGAAAGGAGAGGAGAGGAGAGGAGAGGAGAGGAGAGGAGAGGAGAGGAGAGGAGAGGAAAGGAAAGGAAAGGAAAGGAAAGGAAAGGAAAGGAAAGGAAAGGAAAGGAAAGGAAAGGAAAGGAAAGGAAAGGAAAGGAAAGGAAAGGAAAGGAAAGGAAAGGAAAGGAAAGGAAAGGAAAGGAAAGGAAAGGAAAAAGGCAGGAAAGGAAAGGAAAGGAAAGGAGAGGAGAGGAGAGGAGAGGAGAGGAAAGGAAAGGAAAGGAAAGGAAAGGAAAGGAAAGGAAAGGAAAGGAAAGGAAAGGAAAGGAAAGCTTCTTTTCCTTTGACACAATGTATTTGGCTAAGAAAAGCTGCAGAGGCATTGAAAGGTGTGATTCCTGATTTGAAGAGGTTGGGAGGTTTGGTGCTTTTTGTTCTGTTTTGTTTTGTTTTGTTTTGCTTTTTCCAATTAATAGTGAGAAGTCGGTAAAAACTGAAAAGCTAATGAAAATGGCAAGCATCTGTTTTTCATACAATTTGGAAACACCTAGGACACTCCCCCTTGTGTAAAATAACTCATCTCTGTGCCAAGAAAGACAGAGAGGGGTCCCTTCCTCTTCACTGTTGAAAAGATTTATCCTCAGTTTCAAAAGACAATGTATTTGGAGGGAGAAGACAAAAGGGGAAGTACTAAGGAGGGGTATATATGATAGTCAAAGAATGTCCGTTGGTGTTTGTCAAACCAGGGCAACCTGTCAGTCCTGCAAGCTCGTGGGTTGTATTAAGTTAGAGTTTTCCATTATACTGGGCATACTTGATTTTAGCTGAGGAAGATTCTCAGATTCCTTGAACTGATTCTGTCATAAACATGAGGAAACCTAAATAGCTGCTTTATTATGGTTTATTGTGTAAGTGTTGGTTCATAATAAATCATTTCACTCTTTAGAAACAGCTTGAAACAAATGCATAAATATTAAATGGCCTCAGGAATAAAGAAATTTTTAGCAGAATTATTGAGTGTGGTTTCCAAATCCATTGGGTAATCCAAAATCCCCATAGTCATTTAAGGACCAACATGTACTGCCATTTATAGTAATGTAAATCCAATGTAACCGTGTTGAAGTCAATAGAGCTATTAGAAATTAACATAAAAAATAAATAGAGGTTGGCCTATGAAATATAAACAACATAATTGTCTGAATTTCTATCCATTAGGATAAAGGAATAAAAATTCTGTACTTCTGCAGAAATAGAAAGTAAAATGGTCTGTATTATGTGTGTAAATTTAGGCAAAAAAATTATACTGATTTCATTCATGTAATAAAGCTCTTATATCCTAATCGGAAACCTCAAAACAGGAGTTATTCATGTTTTAAAAAATTGTTATTCTACATTTTAATAATTCCAGCAGAAAAAAAGGAGTCCATCTCTGTGGCTTTTGCAAAGTAGATATTCAGACCAGTTTTGTCATTTCTCACTTCAGTAGGGATTGTCTCTTGCAGATGTCCATGTTGCACCTTGGTTATCCAAAGCTTAAACTGCACTTGCACAGGTTGTCCTTTTCCCTACTCTTCTATGCTCTTCTATACACTTATCTATGTGTGCAATGAGTAGGTGGATATGAAAGACAGCTGAGCCCATGGGAGATGTGTAACTTCAGCTCATCTATCCGCAGTTATACTAGCTGTGTTAAGGTCCTGCTAGGGAAGGACAAAACACCTGAGGCTTCTCAATGTAGCCCACAAAGGTGCTTTTGGAGACTCCCTAACATGCAGACTGTTGTTTTTTCCCCTGACCACTGAGAATGAATGGAAAGTAGACAGCGTGACCTTATCCAGTGTGGAGCTAATGGTCAGGAGCTACGGCAGTGGAGAGGCATCCTGAGACCTAACTCCTGGGTGGCAAATGGGAGATCATTGGAGGTCTTCTACCAGGCTGTGGACATGTTGTGAGGAGCGACACACTGGTGAAGGAAAGCACTTACTGAACAATAGTATTGCAGCTCCTGCTGTAACGTGGAAGTAAAGGGATGCCCATGAAGCAGTAACACCCCTCTCTTAGTGCGTTTGCTTGTACGTTCATAAGTAGTTAGGGCTGGGTTCAGCCCAGTAGGTCTATATTACACACTCTAGAGTGTTGTTTGAGATCCAGACAGGGACCCAGGGTCCTGTGTGTAGCCTCACAGAGCACAGCAGACAGCATTGCTGAAACCTCTCCTGCTAGGACATGACTGCAGACTTACTCTCTGCCCTGCTATCCATCAGCAGCAGACTCAGTTGCAACTACAGGGGACAGGGGATGACTTTGGGACATTGTGTCGTATATTTGAGTGCTTGATTTATGAAACATGGCAATGGCAAATCGAAGCTGGAACAACTTGTCCATAGGAAAACTCCCTGTGCTTCAGCTAGGAGACATACCTCAAAATGCAACGTCAAAACATTTATTATAAAACAGAACAATTTGTATTGTATTCAATAATGTTTTCAGAGGATTGTCAGGCTCTGTCTGCAGGTACCTTTTCTTACAACATATAATCTATAGCCCTCATTTCCCCCCTCCTCAATAACCATATAACAGAGATATGCATTACAGAAAATGTGTATAGGTTTGCTTCTATTATAGTCATGATCAAAAGGCTATGATATATTGAAATATTTGCTTTGTACAAATACATCTGTTATCAGAGAGTTCCTTAACATAAATGGTGTATTTTCTATAATGTGCTCCGTCTAATGAATGGTTCAGTGAAGGCATGAGAACAGAGCTATGTGGGGAGAATGCAGTAATTTCTCTTTAACGTGCAGGAATTCTGAATACAAGTAAATGCATGCCAAATTTTATTGCTTCTAAATCTGAATAATTGTATTTCTGAGCTGTGCATCTGGGTAGATAATAAAGCCACAAAACAATTTAATGAAACATATAAAAAATCAAATGACATTACTAAATATTATAATATGCAGAAAATATATTTTGCATATTGTCACCTAATCTTTCATCCACATACTAACAAATAATGCAACAATAATTGAAAGTCTTATTATCCATCTACGTAAATTGAGACCAAATTTACCTTGTTTCCTTTTCTTTGTGTGTGTGTGTGTGAACATAAAAGTGAGATTGATATTATTGCTTTATGTTTATGGTACATTTTTTCCATAATAACTAAGGTGACCAACATAAGTCTTTTCTCCATTCAAATCAGTTCTCAACTCATATTGTGATTATGTTACCTAGCCAAGTACTTATAAGAGGTAAGACTTGAATATGTGGCCTTCATTGTTCCCTCTCTTTGATGCATGATTCTGCAGGAATCAAAACAGGAATACTATACAGGAAGTGGGAGTACTCACGTAGAAATTCAGTGTCTAAAATTCACAGGTATGAGGTGCCTTCACCACCCATTATAGTCAAAGGAAAGATATGGGTAATGCAGAGGGCAGTACTGCTGACTCACTCCTGAAGTCTATTTTGGGATCAGGTGAATTGCCCTTTTGTAGGTACATGTTTCTTCTATTGACTTTTAAGGAATCTTAAATACTTATGTTAGACTTAGATGTCTAACTTTTAGGGGACCACAGAAGGAAACAAGAATCTCATCTAGAGAGTCTAAAATACTCACAGGCTCCAGGAGAGAGGGATCTCTTTTGTTCTTGCAATGATTCTAGCACTTTGTCACTGATTTATTCTGCTCTGCCATGGAAGAGGTCACTGCAGACTTCCAGCTGGTTGTAATGTCTGGATTTAAAGGACAGTGATCTGAAGTGTCTGCTGCAAAATGTCTTTTGCAAAGGTGAGCCTGTATCATCAAAGGCCACACAAACAGTAGGAAAAGGACTGAATTTCCCAAAGACCAGGGCTTGGTAGTGTTGTTCTGACTTTACTGAAGACAGCTGTCTCCCCTTTCTTTCCCTGTGATGTTCTGGCCCAGATTTTGACACGCTTGCACTGAGAACAGTGCTCTATATCACAGGATGCCCAATTGAAGTCAGGGCAGGAAATTGTGCCAGGTTAAAGTGTATAGGAGACAGCTCGGATTCAAGAATATGTAACAATACCTTTTTGTTAGTTACTACCCATACTCATAGAGAAGGACTACCACACACAGCTCCACCCCCCCACCCCCCCCAGTCTACCCCTTTGCTTCTGGAAGGTAGTCTGTTCCATCTTCTCATCTTTATTCTTCTTTCTCACACACCTCAAGTCAAGTTCAGAGTCTTGAACCTTATTTTACAAACTCTAGAAAGGAAAAGTGAGGTTTAATAAACAGCATAAGCCAATTAGTTGAAAAGAAAGAATTGTCCTCAGTGGAGTCAGAGACTTGACACTATGAGTTGTTTACCGTTTACCGTACTGAAGACAGGACTTTTTATTTTTTTTTTTTTGGAAACCACACTGTGATTGAGGAAAAAATTTCTCAGATAAGAAAGAGTCGTCGTATAAATCATAACACTTTCCACTCTGGGTGTCAAGTGCACTCCTCGATTCTTTCTGCTATTCTTAAAAACAACTCGCACCGCTTGATAGAAGATAGTCAGTTAAAAAAAAAAAAAAAAAGAAATTAGAATGTTCTTATCAGAAAGGAGTGAAAGATCTAGATATAACTAATCCTGGTGGCCATATTCCTTGAGGAGATACTGGAATAAGCAAAGATACTTCTGGGGCAATATAAATATGAGTATATACTTGAAAATGGAGATTAGGAATTGCCATATAGATATTTGCTACAACTTAATGGTGAGTAGAATAGTTAAGGCATATAAAAATATTCTGCTTCCTTGATTTACGAATCAAATGCCTGTAGACAGCCTTTCCTCTCATTCATACTGGGGTAATTTATTGTATTTCACAGAATGCAGAAGAAAACTTGGCCCTTAATCTGTGAAAGGAACTTTTCAGGATGAGAAATTTGATTTGACTTCAAAGAATATGAATCAGTTCTTTCTATTCGGCAGTCAATTATTCCCTTTCAATGCAATTCCCATTGGGAATAAAGCTTTCTCTGATGAGGTTTAGCCTTACAGTCCACTGCAGTCCCCCTGGATTCAGCCTTGCCTCTTTGTCTCTGAGATGATCTTTTCTTTTCTTTTCTTTTCTTTT
>NW_008604779.1:0-1645 GCF_000691845.1 Merops nubicus
CCCTTTTGAACTTCTACCCCTTTCTAATGGAGTGTGCATTGAAAAATCAGCTATGGAGAGAGGAACCACAAACTTGGACAGTAGTTCTAATGCTCTAAAGCTGTGCAAAACTGGGAAGGAACCAACTTTCCTCACCTTTCTGACTCTCTTAGGTGGTGGGCCTGAGTCTCTAATGAAGGTGATTCTCCCAACCTTGAAGTCACGGTTGGGGATGCCTCTGGAAAAGAAGCATCATCATATCATGAAAGAAGGCATTTGATACCTGCCCTCCAGCAGAACCCCAAAAGAAACCCCAAACCTCCTCTCAGACCCTGATCCTTCACTTGATGACAACTG
Organism: Merops nubicus; assembly: GCF_000691845.1. NCBI lineage: Eukaryota > Metazoa > Chordata > Aves > Coraciiformes > Meropidae > Merops > Merops nubicus. The sequence goes on from NW_008604779.1 coordinate 337, forward strand.
AAGGAAATGGACATACCTTTGAATGTGTCCTGGCGATGGGCTTGGCTCAACACCCTCCTGCTTGCCATCCAGTCTGTACCCGGGACCAGAGAAGGCCTGTGGAGACATGAGGAGTTTTGGCTGAACCAGAGCTTGTGTTTGAAAGCACCCTGCCCAGGGGTGCCATGTTCTGTAAACCTTTCTATGGCTTTTATTCAGGTCTCTGATTCAGCATGTTAATTGTTAGTAGCTGTAAGGAGCTGGTGAGCACTGGGTGTGGGCATGGTTCAGACTTTTGTCTCTAGGCTGCCCTTTCAGACCCCTCCTGGTTCTAGGCACCACAAACGGTTCTAGGCACCACAAAACATCTGCAGTACTTGCCAGCTAAGTAAGGAACACCTCTGAGGTATTAGCACTTTGTAGTTATTTGGAACAACTTTCCCTCACTGTCTTACAACATTCCAAAAATGACGGAAGAAGGGGACTTACACGAAATCCTGCAGCACTCCCATACCCCCTGTGGCCTGGTTTAACATCCTGAGAGGGAAAAAAACATACATTGTGTTTGTAAGGTGGTACGCAGAACACATGAAAAGAGTTCTACGTATTTCTGACCAAACAAAAGGAGAATAATCAGCAGTTGGGAAGCAACTACCTTCTCAGCAGCAGCAGCAAAAGCATCTGGAAAGTGAAGGTCAGTCTTAAGAAATTGTTTCAGGAAAAAAAGTCCTGTGCCTGGGTCTGGCCGTTCCCAGGAACAGCTACACACTGGGTGCAGAACTGGTTGAGAGTAACCCTGAAGAAGATTTGGGGTTGTTGATTGATGAGATGCTCAACATGAGCCAGCAGCGTGCCCACGCAACCCAGAAGGCCCACCGTGTCCTGGGATGCATCAGGAGGGGTGTGGCCAGCAGATCAAGAGAAGTGGTTCTCTCCCTTAACTTTGCTTTTGTCAGACCCCATGTGCATCCCCTTCTGGTGTTCCCACCATAAAAGGGACGAGTCCGGAGGAGGGCCACAAAGATGGTGCAGGGGCTAGAGCATCTCTGCTCTGAGGATAGGCTGAGGGCACTGGGATTGTTCAACCTGGAGAAGAGAAGACTCTGGGGGTCCTAAAGAACTGCCTTTCAGTACCTGATGGGAACCTGCAGGAAGGCTGGAGAGGGACTTTTCACAAGAGTGTCCAACGAAAGGACAAGGGGAAATGGTCTTCAACTGAAAGTTAAAAAATCTAGTCTAGGTTTAGACTAGATCTTAGGAAGAAGTTCTTCAGTAAAAGGGTGGCCAGTCTCTGGACTAGATTGCCCAGAGAGGTTGCGTATGCCACCTC
>NW_008604779.1:1675-7736 GCF_000691845.1 Merops nubicus
GACTCTAGATGAGGGGTGTCCCTGCCCACGGCAGGAAGGGTGGATTAGATGATCTCCAAGGTCTCTTCCAACCTAAGCTATTCTATGAAAAATTGATGTTGGAGCTCAGTGCTCCCTCACAAGCAAGGCTGCTTTCTCCAGAATGCGTTTTAGAAAAACAGAAGCTTAGCTTACTGTGGTCTTTCCATGTTGTAGACCTCCTTCTGGTTCTTTGTAGCCCACACGAGCAACAAAATCTACCTATTTCCATAAGAAGCATGAAAATAAGTGTGACTGACATTGCTCTTTTAGTCATAAGCTTTCTACTACTGTTTCTCAAAAGTGCACCAACTCTCACTCCATTTTGATCAGGTGAGAACGGAGGTTTGCTTGTCAAGTGTTTTAACTTGGCACTAAAAAGACAAAGCCTCCCAGGAATGAATCTTGACATGGAATTGAAACAGAGCAGTACAAGGGCACCCACAGGGTTACTGGCATTTGAGTCAAGAGAAGGCTGTTAAATAAAACTCAGATTACAACCCCTGTCGAATCCAAACCTTAAATTCTAGGCCCTACAGTAACCTGATGGTACGTAAAGCACACCTGATGGGGTTACAAAGGTGCATGGGGTATCTCACACGGGACATCTTCCCTAGCCTGTCTGATTTGACCTGTCTGGCAGCATCAGAGGGGCTTGGTGTCCAGTGCTATCACTGAACAAGATGCCCTCTCCTTTTGGGAGGACAGAGTAGAAGCAGATGTTCCATATCAGCTTTCACTTACATGGATATCACAGTCTATGATGAACACGGCCTGATCCGGTTTGGTTTCCATTACCCAAAGCTCACAGATCTGGAAAAGTGATGTGGATTTTAAGATGGCATATGAAAGGGCTCAACTTCTGTATAAGAAAGGCATTATGAGACCTTTCCCTGCAGACAGTTTAAAGAAAATTTAATTAAGTGCTCCTTGCATTGGAGGACTGGAGCCTGCAGGGTCTCTCCAGAACATGAGAGCAAAGATTTTTAACCTAGATAGAGGATTGCTATATGCTGGAGCTAGAGAACTTCACTTCTGCTGTTCCATGCTGCCCTCTTCCTGTACCTTAATCCACATTTTTGAAAGTCAAGTAGTCATTTATGAGAAAATTGAAGAGGAACTTGTAAAAGCATCTGCAACAAAATCCCCATATTTTCTCCTGAGTCAAGAAACTGTGTAAACAGCAGCTCAGGAGAAGACTTGACTGATCCCTCTTCTCCAGGAGAGAAATAGATTTTGAAATCCACCACCTGGAATGACTTGTCAGCAATACTCCACGGCTTTGTGTTGACTTTTTCAGCACCAACATCCAACAAGTGAGTTTCGTCTACAGCCCCAAGCGATCATATGTACATGTGTTGCCAAAAAAACTCATTTAGAGAATCTGTCCCCAGGATGGAGGTAAAGTACTTCCCTGGTCACAATCTACTGAAATACAGCGTTCTTTCTGACGTGGGGCAGAACTGACTTCCTCGGGCAAACCCTATCCAAGCAAACCCTGAATGGACTGGTGTCTACTGTACCTTTCCGTTGTAGCTGATGGCAATGACATCCCCAGTGGTTAGACAGGCCAAATTGCACAATGCTTTTTATAATCTTTGGAGTATGTTAAGGTGAAATGGTTGTTTCCAATGCAACATCAAAGTTTTAAAGTTACTCTGCTATAAAACTCTGAGCTTTGGCCTCTCAAAGGTGGTTTCAAGGTCAGCAGTACTGTAGACAGCCTTTTAGTTAACATTAGGGTGTAGAAGCTCTTCTAAAGCATGCTTCAGCCAAGATCCATGCTTCCCACACAACAGGCTACACTTTGTGCCAGTGGTTTGCGACAGCTCTGTACGTGAGCTCTCCATCCTTTCTGTTTGTCATAGGAGCAGCAAGAGTTACCTCTTCCTGGGAGAGAATGAGCCACACCTGAACAGCTCTCTCTGCTTCATTGTTCCAATCTGGGAGAAATGTTTTGTCCCCTGCTCCATAACTGATAGGAAGGATACACAGCTTTGATGTGGGGGATGCTGAGAAAATCTGGGCTCTGTGGCTGGAATTCTGCATAAGTCCCAGCTGGAAGATTAACACTGTCCACCTGTACCGGGCTGCCCTCTTCCAGCAGCAGGTTCTGCATCATCTGCAAGAATTCAAGCAAAGATATAAAGCACTATCAGCAAGACCCATGTTTCTCATTCTTTCTCCTTGCATATACATATTTTTGCTGGGGCACCCATCTTCACAGGCACACACAGACATGTGTGGTCTGGAAACTTTCTGCCTCTTTTCCATTAAACTGGTGACTGGCAACTATTACTTCTCAGACTTGGATGGTTCAACATGAGACAACTCACCCAGCATGGAAGGTAACATATGCCCTCCTCAGCCACAAATTCCCACACTCCACAGATATACATATTTTTGCTGGGGCACCCATCTTCACAGGCACACACAGACATGTGTGGTCTGGAAACTTTCTGCCTCTTTTCCATTAAACTGGTGACTGGCAACTATTACTTCTCAGACTTGGATGGTTCAACATGAGACAACTCACCCAGCATGGAAGGTAACATATGCCCTCCTCAGCCACAAATTCCCACACTCCACAGTGTGTTGCTTGGCCCGAATTTCTATTGCTCAGCCTGAACAGCATTGGACCCGTAGTATCAAGTTGGCCTGGTGAGAAAGGAGAACCAATTTTTATTCCAACCACTAGCACATTTCTGAAGTTTCAGACAACAGTATCCAGAACCAGCAGGTTGAGATAAAGAATTTGCTAGATGAACTCTAAGCATTACACGGAGTGTGCTATTTATAAATACGGATTCATGCCTCAGGTAGCCCAACACTTCAGACGTTGTACATGAAGACAGACAAGCCTAATAAACTCTGACAGGCAAAATATGTCCAGAACACTTGTTCTGCACTCCTTTGTCTCATGTTCCCAATTAAGTCCGGTTTCAATAGAGAACTAAAATACTGTGGTATTTGTGTATGCATCTTTCTAATGTTGTTATTCCCAAATCAAATGTTGACTTACTGAGTTGATCCAAAGCTGATGGTGGCATAATTACTGCAGAAATGCACAATGGAGATAAGATTAGGACAAGTGTGACTGTACAAAGACTACAAAATATACACTTTTATAATTCCTTTCTCTAAAATCTTAAAAAAAAAACAAATCTAAGCCAACCATTTCATTAGGCCTAACGATAGTTAGACCTGCAGGGATGGAGATTTCAGACTTAATCAGAAAAAAGGAGAAGACAAGGTTTTACCTAGTACCTCATTGTGAAGAAACTATTTTCTAAAAGTAATTTTATTTGTTTGTGCATATAGGTGCTCTTAAATCAATACCAACTCCAAACAACATGACATTAGTCTGCCAGCCTGAAAAGTAAGTTGGCTGATCTCTTTCTTCAAGCTAAGGTAGGTACAAGGAGGAGGGGAAAAAAGTTCTTAATCATGACTTTCCATCACTCATAGTGGGTCCAAGATTTGAACAGGAGACTGAAAAAGGAGGATGTCTTCTTCTAATGCTCCTAACCAGGACACACTCAGTAGGTTTTTGAATTACACACTGCTGGGATAAATTCCTCCTCTTTCCTTCCTAAAGCCCCACCCCAGGTCCATTTCTAGCTCCAGCCACAAAGCTGACACCGTGTCTCCATGCTGTTCAGGAATGTTTCTGCCATCATGGCCAAGTCTGTATTACTTGATGTTATTCAGAAACACTCTCCCAACAAGTTTTTAGTCAAACTAAAACATGCACATACTCCTCCCACCTTTCTCCACACCAGACAGGTCCTTGACTCCAGCAGGCTTGAGCAATGAGAAGCAGTGGTATTGGCAAGAGAACAAGGGGAAAAAAAAAAAACACAAAGAGAAGAGTGTATTCCGAGGTATCTACAGCACACTGAAGTGTTATAGCAAATGCTGACATTTCCGGAAGTTTAGCTCCAACTACACTTAGGAGCCATAGGGTTGATTTCCTGGTTAACTGAGGCCCCTTTTATTTTTCCTGACCCGTTGTGGGCCAGGGCTCTGGCCACTGCTGTGGGACCCACCCCACAGCCCTCCCCCACTGCGCTGCCCCTCCCAGCATGTCCCATGGCTATCACCTCCCAGACGGGCAGGGGGAAGGTGGGACCTCGCACCTGCTGACGTGGCCCTGGCAGAAGGCTTCCCTGGCTGCTCGGCCCTTCTTCAGCCACCAAGCAGTGAGGTGGCCTCTCCTGCCCCTGTCCTGGGCTCCCTACAGTGGAAAAGCAACAGTTAACCTGCAGCAAAGCTGGCAGCCGTGGTAGCAGGAGCCAGCACAGGGCTTCCAGCTAGGAACCTCCTGGGATGGGCCAGCCGTGGGCATGGCACCTCCCTGTTCCCAAACCCAGGGGTGAAGATCCAGAATGGGTTGGGCAGTTGGGCCAGTCCGCTCTGGGAAGAGGGACAGCTGCTTGTCCCTGGAGCCCAGCTGCCCGGGGGGGACGCTTCCTGCGCTCACCGTTCTCCCTGGGGACCCGACGCTTCCTTTTGCTGGGGGGAGGCCCCGCGGAGGGTCCTGCCCACTCCTCCTCCCGCCTGTCCCTGCGTCCTGCGGGACGCTGGGCAGAGGGGGACCGTAACCTCTTCATGCATCCAGACCTCAGCTCCATCACCGCCAGTAGCTGCAGCAAAGGAGATGCCCAGGCCTGGGGATGTTGATGCAGTCTCAGACCATCCCAATCGTCCAGCGACCAGGGCAAACACTCCACTCAGCTGGACATGGTTGTGTGGGTGGATTTATCCAGCCCAGGGTCTTTGTGACATGGCACCACACGCTGGTGTGGTCACAGGCACTGTGCAGGGGTACTCTGTGCTGCCACATCTCACTGTCCTTTTTATTCACTTCTCTGATTCAGCATGTTTCTGGTTGGTACCTGTAAGGAGCTGATGACCACTGGGTGTAGGCACTGAGGTCTTGTTCCCCATAGGGAGAGGGGCCCAGATTGATGGAAAACTGCAGGACATCCCTCAGGAGCTGTGTTCTCCATCCCAACATGCTTGCCAGACCCAGTGGGCTAGCCAGACATGCAGCAGCCAAAGCTGCCCAATCCAGAGCCCCATCTCTACGTTCTTCCCTGTCCCACTAGGAACACCACCACCTCACCAACCTCCTGCCTGGCGACAGGCACCCTCGGCAGCCCTGCGAGGGGGGTGGGCAGGGCCAGGCTCCAAGGGCAGGGGCTGCACAATGTGTTCAGCTGCGCTGCAGAGGACGGCTGCATCTGTCCAGCAGCCCTGATGGGCAGAGGAGCCTAGGAAAGCTGGACATTCTTCAAGAAGGAAATCCTGAAGGCACAGGAGCAGGCTGCTCCTTGTGCTGCAAGGCTTCTTCCTGACAGGGAAGAAGGCTGGTCTGGCTGAAGAGGAGGTTTGGCTGGAAGTAAGGCAAAAACCAAAAATGTATGGCTTCTGGCAGAAGGGGCAGGAAACTCAGGAGGACTGCAGAGAGTGTGTGAGGCTATGGAGGGAGAAATGAGAAGGGCCAAAGCCCAACTAGAACTTAACGTGTCTTCTGCCACAAAAGACAACAAAAAACATCATAGAATCATTTAGGTTGGAAAAACTTTTAAGACCAGCAAGTCCAAGCATTAACCTAACTCTACCAAGTCCACTGATAAACCAAGTCCCCAGGCAAGACATCTACATGACTTTTAAACACATTCAAGGATGGTGATTCAACCACTTCCCTGGGCAGTCTGCTCTAGGGCTTGACAACCCTTTCAGGGATGGAATTTTTCCTAATATCCAACCTAAACCTCCCCTGGTGCAACGTGGGGCCATCTCCTCTTCTCCTGACACTTGTTTCTTGTGAGAAGAGACCGGCACCCACCTTCCTCCAACCTCCTGCCAGGTAGTTGTAGAGAGCTGTCACACTGCACGTATCGAGCGGAGAGCAACCCCAGGCCATCACTTTCCAGGATAGACTTGGGGAGGAGGTAGCGGAAGAACCTTTCAGCAAGGTAGAACTTACTGGTTTTACTTCTGTGGTGTATCTGACATGCTGGAGGGAAGGGAGGCC
>NW_008604780.1:0-4569 GCF_000691845.1 Merops nubicus
GGGAAGGGAAGGGAAGGGAAGGGATCACAGAGTTTAGCTTTCTTAGTCACCTTCAAGTTGTTGTCAGAGTATGGAAGGAAGAGCTAAACAGTTTGACTGAGAGCAAAAGCTGATTTTTTCTGTATGGATTATCACCAGCAGAAGGGTTGTTAGTGTTTATCCATCCTTACCATAAACGTGACTTTCTGATACAATAAATCATACCTATGTGAATTGTCAGAGTTCCAGCTGAAAAATCATTAAGATCACAAAGGTCTCATCTTTGTCATTATCAGACCCAGATTCCTTTGTACTTTGTCAAAACAGTTCAGCATCACCATTTGGTAAGGGAGTGACTCACAGAGATCCCTCCAGACCTGATGTACAGCAGGGGCTTGCCTGACAGGTACAGCTTACAGGATGAATGAGCACCTCAACTAGTTCCTGAGGTGAAATAAAAGATGTACGTATGAAAAGATGTAAATAATTTGGGTCTGGATCCTCTGTGAGACCAATGCTCATGCTCATCTTCAGGGACTGAGTGTTTGAAAGGCTATGTCCATCGACATGATAAGCAAACATAAATAAAAGCATAAGAACTGCAAAGTCCGGTGACAGTCTGGTGAGGAATGCAACAAGCAATGAAATCTAGTGTTGCTTTTATTGTAGCTCCCGTGACAGAGATAGGATTAAGCAGTTATCATTTAAATACATCATTTGCAGCCAGTAAATAGTAGGAATATTTATTATTTCACATACCAATAGTTCTGTGCCGTCTCACAGCCAGAATGTCATCATTACACTTTTAACAGAGCTCTTCCTCAAAGTCCAAAACCAGCTGAAGGCTATTAACCAGAAAATACGTAAAGGGCGTTTAGTTTCAGCTAAAGGAAACACCAAGGAAGGAAGTCATAGGGCTCAGATGGTGATATTTCCCTGAAGCCCTCAACCACCCAAACACACACACACAGAGCAAGAAATGGGAATACCTCCCCAACCATTAGAAGCTTCAAGGGCTTCCTTTCAGTTGGAGCAGTGTCAGCTCAAACGTCAATGTATTTTAAAAAGAGCTGAATGGTACAAAAAGAAACAAACAAAATAAAAACATTATAAAAATAAACCTCACTCCATCCTAGTACTGAAACTTCAGCTTAATTCTAAATACTTAAAGCAATACCTTGCGTATAAATGGGACTTTCTGAGCCCAAGTTTAAACAGAAGCAGAATTGCTTGGTGGGCTTAGGATCATAAACCACAAACATCTAAGTATAAACTGTTTGTTACTCCATGGATTTAAATAAAAGGATGTATACTCATGTTTCACATCATCTTTTGCTTGGTCTCAGATAACTGCTTATTATCTGCACAAACATCAAGCAACTGGACTTGGACACTTCATTTAGGGAACCTAATTTTGCCAGGGCTTTTCATGAACGCTGTTATCTGCGGTATGTGTGTGAGGGATCTTCATCAGAACACGCATGGAAGTTTGGTTTTAGCTACCATGTTTCAAACTGAGACAGTTCTCTTCACTGAGAAATGTAATTTCTCAAACACAGAAATAAACTAAGAGTAGAAAAATCTGGCCAGTCCAATGGCATTTACTGTGTTCTTTGGCTACAAAAGGCTCCATTTATTATACCAGTGACTGTAGTAGAGTGGGTGAACTTTATCTTCATGTGCTTGGCCATTAAGTTAACTCCACCTGTTCATTCTTTCTTTTCAAGTGGACCAGAAAAGTCTGTTATCACATCTCAAGTCAGGGAAAAATGACTGCTGCAGTGATGGTATTAATTTAACTTTTGTAAAATTATAAAATTTGTTTAGGACACAAGTAATTAAAACTTGCCTCCCCTCCTTTCCTTCCCACTCCCCCTCCCCCAATTTTATTAATGAGTTTTTCACTTGTTTCACTCCGTTATATTAACTATTCCTATTTAATTGCAATAATATTTATTGAATAAAAATAAATGCATATTGAACTAAAAAAAAAATTGAACAAAAATAACTAAGGTTGATAATTTTGAATTTTCAACACAGAGAGAGAGAAACAGAAATATTCTTCGTAACCTTTATTGTGTCTGTATTTTTTACTTTTAATATATTTCTTTCACTGTTCTTAATGATTTACATCTAGTATTTTGGTTTTATTGCAACACTGTGCTATTAAATTTTTCAGCAGGGAACAGCATAACGTCAGTCCAGATGGAACATGATGGAATGCCAATCAAAAATATGGTCTTAGTTTCTATGGATGGGTCATTAAGGCAAGAAATATTGAAAAAGACTGAACAGTCTATAAAAGGTTTGAAACAAAAATGTGAAGGGAAAGGCAAGGGTGAAAATGTCAAGATTTCAAAGTATAAATATTGTTGCACCGAACTAAATCATAAAGTAGGTGGAATTTCAGAAGACTTTGAAAATCAGAGTTGCATCAAATCAGTTCTCTGCAGGGGTAAATAGTCACAAACCACACTGGAAACATGTTTAGGCTGCATATTTCTGTAAATAAAATGTGCAACTAGTTTCCTATGTTTTTTAGCACATACTGTGTGCTGAAAGAACATCTTGTGTATCCATCTACAAGTCATCTATCTCTTTACGTAGCACATGTGCACATTTACCACTGAAAATACCCTCTTGGGCAAGGCACTCCAACTAAGTCTTTAAAAAGTGATGATATTTTAGTTTTGGTTTTGATGCAGGGAAAGCACCTGGAAGGAAGCTCTTCTAATTTTGTTCCTACCTAATAAAATGGAACTGGTTGCAAATTTTACAAAGGAGGGAGACGCTAAAGTGTTTTTCTTAATATGTTTATTGCATAATGCTTCATGAAAGATCAGATACAAGCAGTTGCCTAACATCATATCAGCACCAGGAGTTAAGATGATTGGTGTAGAAAGGCTTCAGACAGACTTGGCTAATAAATTTAACAGAATCACAGAATCTTAGAATGGATTGGAAGGGACCTCTGGAGATCACCTAGTCCAACCACCCTGCTAAAGTAGGGGCACCTAGAGCAAGCTGCACAGGATTGTTTTCAGGTGGGTTTTGAATGCCTTCAGAGAAGGAGATGACATAACCTCTCTAGACATCCTGTTCCAGTGCTCTGTAACCCTCATAGTAAAGAAGCTTTTCTTCATGTCTAGCCAGAACTTCCTGTGTTTCAGTTTGTACCCATTGCCCCTTGTCCTGTCACTGGGCATCACTGAAGAGTCTGGCCCCATTCCCTTGACGACCACCCTCTCAGAATTCTCGAGGCTAAACAGCCCCAGCGGTCTCTGCTTTTCATTGTCAGAGAGATGCTCCAGTCTCCTCAGCATCTTCATAGCCTCTGCTGGACTCTCTCCAGTAGGACTTTGTCTCTTTAAACTGGGGAGCCCAAAACTGGACAAAGGGTATCAGATATGGCCTCACTAGGAGAGAGTGGAGGAGGAGAAGGAGAAGCTCACTCATCCTGCTGGCCACATTCTTCTGAAAGCACCCCAGGATATCACTGGACTTCTTGGCCACAGGATACATTGCTGGCTCATTATTAACATGTTGTCCACGCAGACCCTCCTCTGCAGAACTGCTTTCCAGACGGTCAGACCCTAACCTGTATAGGGTTATTCTTCCTTAAATGTGGGACTCTACACTTGCCCTTTTTGAACTTCATTAGGTTCTTCTCCATTCAAGTTTCCACCCTGTCTAGGTCTCACTGAATGGCAGCACAGCCTTCTGCTGTGTCAACCAATCCTCCAAGTTTTGTATTATCAGAAAAACTTGGTAAGACTCGCCAAGACTGGACCCAGTATTGACCCCTGGGGAGCACCACTAGCTACAGGCCTCAAATTGGACTGCATCACTGATCACAGCCCTCTGAAATCTGTCATTCAGCCAGGTCTCAATCCTGCTCACTACCCACTGATCTAGTCCACACTTCTTAAACTTAACTATGAGTATGTTAGAGGAGACAGTGTCAAAAGCCTTGTTGAAGTTAAGGTAGATGACACCCACTGCTCTCCCTTCATTGACCCATCTAGTCATACCATCATAGAAGGCTACCAGATTGGTTAACCCTGATTTCTCCTTGGTTAATTCATGTTGAACACACTAGATAATCTTCTTTTCTTCCATATACTTAAAGGTGACCTCCAGAATGAACTGTTCCACCTTTCAGAGATGGAATCGAGGCTGATTGACCTGTAGCTTCCTAGGTCCTCCTTCTTGACTTTTTTGAAGACCAGAGTGACACTCTCTTTCCCCTAGTCCTCCGGCACCTCTCCTATTCTCCATGACCAGTCAAAGATGATGGAGAGTGGTTTAGCAATAACATCTGCCAGCTCTGTCAGTAGTAGTGGGTGCATCCTATAGGGGTCAATGTATTTATGGGTGTCCAGTTTGCCTAACTGATATTTAACCAAATCTTCCTCAACTGGGGGAGACTTTTCATTTCTTTGGACCTTCTTAACTCCAGGGACTGGGATTCCTCAGGGCCAGTCAAGACTCAGGGCGGTAAATTCCTCAGGGCAGTAAAGACTGAAGCAAAGAAAGCATTCTGTAACTCTGCCTTCTCTGTATCCCCTGTCACCAGGATACCCACGCCAT
>NW_008604780.1:4600-13355 GCF_000691845.1 Merops nubicus
CAACATTTCCCCTAGTCTTCTACTGATATATTTGAAGAGCTCCTTCTATCTGTCTTTGAAGTATCTTGCTAGATTTAATTCCAGATGGACCTTAACCTCCCTTGTTTCATCCCTGCACTTTCTGACAAGTTTTCTATTCTCCTCCCAAATACCCTGTCCCTTTTCCACATAAACTTCCTTCTTCCATTTGAGTTTTTCCAGAATCTCCTTGCTCACCCATGCAGGTTTTCTTCCTCCTTTACTTGATTTCTTATTCATAGGAATGCACATAACTTGAGTTTGGAGGAAGTGGTGCTTAAATATTAACCATCTCTCTTGTGAACTTCTAGAGCTGTGGGATCCTTCCAAGTAGGTCTTTGAAAAGGCCAAACTTAGCTCTTCTAAAGACCAAGTATTTAGTCCTACTTATTATCCTGCTTTTTCCATCCAGGATCCTGAACTCCATTGTCTTATGGTCACTGCAGCGAAGACTGCCCCTAACCTTCACATCCCCAGCAAGACCTTCTTTGTTAGTACAAAGTCCAGCAGCACACCTCTCCTTATTGGATCCTCCACCATATGTATCAGGACTTTATCATCAATGCTCTGCAGGAACCTCCTGGACTGTATGTGTATAGCTGTATTGTCTTTTCAGCAAATATCAGGGTGGTTGAAGTTCCCTAGGAGAATGAGTACATGTCTGATCGTAAGGCTACTTTCAGCCATCTGTAAAAGGTTTCACCGATTTTCTCTTCCTGATCAGATGGCCTGTAATAAACACCACCAACAGTGTCATCCATATTAGAGTGCCCCTTAATTCTTACCCATATGCTCTTGACTTGTTCTTCCTCCCCCTTAGACAGAGTTAGAAATAGTCCAGTTGCTTTCTCACATAAAGAGCAATCCCACCACCAAGCCTTGTTGACCTGCCTTTCCTAAAAAGTATGTACCCATCCATGACAGCATTCCAGTCATGTAAACTCTTCCACAGCACCTCTCAAACTGCAATGAAATCATGGTGCTGTGACTGCACACATATCTCTAGTGCTTCCTGTTTATTCTCCATGTTGCATGCATTTATTTTAATTCCCCATACAGGCATTTCAGAGAGGTGATGGAGCATGCAGGTTTTCTTGGAGAGATGCAAGAAGATTCACCATAGCTATACCCAGCCTTGAGGTGGCTGGCATTCTGATTCTCATGTTGGAAGGCAGCTAAGGAACTTTTGTCTCTGGCCTGGTTGGCTTGGCTTATTCCCCGGTAGGATACAATGCTATGGGCATTGTTATTTTGGACCCTGCTCCCCAGGTCCTCCAGCTTAAATCCTGCCTCACCACGTTGGTCATCCTACTGCCAAAGATTCCTTTACCTCTTCTAGACCGGTGGATTCCATCCCTCCCTAACAGGTTATGTTCATCAAGAATATCCCTTTGTCACGAAAGCCAAAACCCTCATGACAGCTGTGTAGCCAGAAGTTGATGTGCATTATTTGTCTATTTCTTGTTGCCTCCTTTCCTCTAACTGTTAAAATGGAGGAAAAGAGAACCTGAGCATCAATACTTTTCACTTGCACCTCCAGGGCTTTATAGTCTTCCTTGAATCTGCTCAGGTTCTGGCTTGCAGTGTTATTCATGTCCACATTCCAACACAGAACTCTAGACAAGAAAGTTAAAAAGTTCAAGAGACTATTTTTCTGGATAATCTCACACCATTTGACTACAGCCATAATATTAAACTCTCATAGAATCACAGAATCATGGAACGGCTTGGGCTGGAGGGGACCTTAAAGATCACCTAGTTCCAATCCCTATGCCATGTGCATGGACACCTCCCACTAGACCAGGTTGCCAAAAGCCCCATCCAACCTGGCATTGAACATTTCCAGGGATTGGTCATCCACAGCCACTCTGGGAAACCTGTTCCAGTGTCTCGCTACTCTCACAGTGGAGAACCCCTTCCTTACATCTAATCTAAATCTACCTTTTTTTCAGTTTAAAGCAATTAACCCTTGTCCTATTACTACAGGTTCTTGTAAAAAGTCTCTGTCTAGCTTTCTTGTAGGACTTTTTTAGGTACTGGAAGGCTGCCATAAGGTCTCTCTGGAGCCTTCTCCAGGCTGAACAGCACCAACTCTTTTGGCTTTAATGTCCTCCTCTAGACTCTTTCCAACAGGTCCATGTCTTTCTTACATGGGGGACCCCAGAGATGAACACAGTACTCCAGGTGAGTTCTCACAAGAACAGAGTAGAGAAGGAGAATCATCCATGACCTGTTAGTCACATTTCTTTTCATGCAGCCCAGGGTACTCTTGGCTTTCTGGGCTGCCAAAGCACATTGCTGAGTCTTGTTGAGCTTATCGTCAATCAACACACCCAAGTCCTTCTCCACAGGGCTACTTTCACTGAGTTTAAAAAAAACACATTTTTTTTTTTTCCAAGCAGAAATCATTATAGGCAATCTAATTTCTTCTAATGATAAAATGACAGGATCAATGTGTTGAGGAGAAATAATAATTAAGTATCTTGTACCCAAAGTATGCTTCTAACACAGTTCCATGTGACATTTTTTATGTTCATCAACATGGGAACATGGACAGTGAAATGGGGCCATAATTGCTTGGAAAAACACTTTGAAATGCATTAGGCACAGTTCATTGCCAGAATGAGAGGAAGGATGAGAAAACATTTGTTAGGTGTTCACTTTACTCTTAGTTCTGTCCTGTGTTTTCAGAAACGGGATGGAGGAGTACAAAGTATGTTTATGAGACATATAGGTGAGAAAGCAGAGGGAAACTGAAACAACCCTTAAAAAAAGCGTAGAAAAAGTTCTGAAGATGGTCTAAGTTTACCAAAGAGATACTCAATATTATTTCCTCGTGCACAGATAATCAGTGGTGCAAGATGGGGCACAACTGGCACAGCAGCAGTTCTTCAGCTACGTACCAGGTCTGGGTAGCTTCTAAAAGCCAAACACAAACCCATACTGTCACAGGTTTAGGGAACAAAAATTACTGAGAGGTTTGAACGTAACTTTGTCCTACAATGCATGGAAAGTAACATGCCCTTTGTTTTACCCATCATATACCTAATCAGTATGTGTTTCAAGAAATATGTATACTTATCATTAAAAATGGAGAATAGAGTAATGGGAATGAAAAACAACCAGAAAACTGAACCTACAGGAAAAGACTCAGAAGTTGGCATTATTTAGCCCAAAAAGAGAAATCAAGAGAGTTATGATACAAGCATACATGAGGATCTTCTTTCAGAAAACAAGAAAAAATTATCTCCTATGTACTGTGTGCAGTCTCCGTCCCTTGAGATCTTAAAAAACAGATTAAACAAATATCTTTCTGTAATGACACAGTTATAGATGATTTTACTTTGGTGTAGGAGTTGGACTACTTAACATCTAGAAGTCTTTTCCAGCCATATTTTTCAATGACTTTATGAAGCATTTAAGCACTTTCCAAGAGAAATAGTGGATTGTTTACAAAGTCATCCTTTTTCGGT
The DNA here is from genome assembly GCF_000691845.1 of Merops nubicus. Taxonomy (NCBI): domain Eukaryota; kingdom Metazoa; phylum Chordata; class Aves; order Coraciiformes; family Meropidae; genus Merops; species Merops nubicus. Next base: position 8,092 of record NW_008604780.1, read on the forward strand.
AAAAGTTGATGAAACTCTAGAACTGGAAGAACTTCAAAAAAATTAATGGACTTATAATAATTTTTGTTTGTGAAATCAGTAAGGGTAAAATATATGCCTCAAATCAGAGGTATATATCCCTTGTAATGCTTCAACATCGAACCTTTCACTAAATAGTTTTCTGAAGGGATACAAGTCGTCCTGGAAGAATTTTAGGTAAAATTTACTGACAATCTAATTCAAGTTTGTCTTCACTGCCTGCAGTAATCCACATATTTTTTAGTTCACTGCTCTAATATAATTTATAACTGAAGTTTATGCCAATATCCTAAAGGTATTTAGTCAGCTCCCAACAGTACTTAGAGCCATGCAAAACAAGAACAGTAATGTACCTATAATAACCGGGAGAACATTATCCTTTTCCTTCCCTTTTCTCCAAAAGACTCGAACAATCAAACTAAAGAAGGCTGCTAACTTAAACTCTTTCTTAAACATGAAAAAAAACCCACCTGTGCAAAACCTTGCTTTATGTGGTCGTTGCATGGAAGTAGATCTTTTCATACTATTAAAAACATAAATTAATCTTTCAGATGTAATCTAGCTAGGATTTACAAACACAACGGAAAATTTAAAAACAGTACCTACTAACAATTAAATCAATAGCAGAAAAGTATAATACATATCAAATAACATAAAGACAATGCCAGATATCAAAACATGCTTAGGAGTTTCTTTATAAATGAGTTTTTGCTTTGACAGTACAAAAATTCATGTCTTTTTTTTAAAAGTTCAGGTGTCACTTTGAGTTATGTGAAATGTTAATGAGTATTTTTTTATTCAGCTCTCAGCAAACTGAAGACAATGTTGAAAGTTTTATATGGCAAAAAAAATCTGTGCTGAAACACAGGAAAAAATAATGAAGTCTAGTGCAAAGGTTTCTTCATATTCTTTGGACAGCTGAATGCATTTTATTTCAGTAGAAAGACGGAAAGCAACCTAGAGTACTGCAAAAACAGCAGGCATGGTACAGGCCTGTGTTCTTGCTCTATTAGAGATAAGGGAATATGCAAAACCATACACCTACTGCTTTCTTTTGAAGCAGAATTCTCTACACATGCACGATGCATAGCAAAGATTTTATCTTCATATCTTTGCTGTCTCCAGAACTGCAACCTCTAAGAAGGCAACTTGCTAAGCACCATGGAGCAAGCTGTAAAATTAATGCAGAAAATAAATGTTAATAAAAATAAACCAACAAAAATACACTTTAAACATTAATTTTCATCCAAAAAGCCAGGTGCTGTCTCAGCCAAAGCCTACATACAATTCTTACTTTCTTGCACAGTTTCTTGAAAAAGTTGCATAAAACTAAGCATTATATCTTACAAGGTTACTTTTGCCAGTCACATTTATGTGACTTTATGTAACTTTAACCCATTCCTAATTCTTCATGATGTATTTACAGATGTAGACAAAGTAATGGCTCTTTTGTACAAATCTGCTATAATAATGGCATGAAAAGTATCATCTGAAAGACTGAATAGTTTTACAGGAAATTAAATTTCAAGTTAGAAGGTTGCCAGAGGTTATGAAAATGTGTACACCCTCTGCCGTACTTGATCTTAGGGACATGGTTTAGTGGTGACCTGGCAATGCTGGGTTACCAGTTGGATTTTGGTAATCTTGGAGGTCTCTTCCAACCAGAATGATTCTATGAATCTTGCACTGCAGTCTCTCTTCCTTTTATGTAAAATAGTAGACAGACAGATAGATACATTACTGTTAGTTGTGAAAAGAATGGCCATTCCCACCATCTCACATCACCATTTTCTCATGTAATGATATGGGGATTTACTCACTGATTTGCCAGGTGGATTTTGCTCCATTTGTGCTTGGAAAAATGCTGCTAGGCTGGGAATATGCCAACACAACAACATGACGGTGCGACCATGTCACAGACAGGCACACCCAGCTGAGTTTTCATTTAGCCACCATTACTAAACGTGACAGAGACTGTGACAATCTGTTGACAACATAACTTAATCTCCCTGTGGGCTCCTTTTTGAGACTGGTTGTTGCTTAACACCAAAACTTATAATGGCAGTTACTTTACCTCTACTGGCTTGATTAAAACTAACGCAAGTGTTTTACTTGGACTTTACTCACATCTCCATTTTGTTGTGCAAAAACATTTCAGGGAACACGATGATTTGATACACGGTCAAAGTATTCAATGTGGCAGAACTTTTGTTAACAGAAGTTCATCATTTTGCACTTAGACTCTGGAATTAGCTGAAAGCTTCATAGAATTGGAGTGTCTGAACAGCTGCTGTGTCACACATCTGAGGAAGCTAGCAAGTAAAAATTAGTCTATCTAGGATCGTTTGTGATTTATGATTCCTTAACTTGATAACCGTTTCAAAAGGCAACGTGCCAAATCTTTAATTTTCTTTGTCCTTTTCCCTAACAATATCCATTCTTCTTCCAGCTGCATACCACAGCCTCCCCTGTGGGAAGCCTGCCATTGCTAGCCAGGGCAGTCAGATATGGTGATGTTCATGACGGTCTGGTGGTACGTGTAGAGAAATACACTAGTCAGAGTTCAAACCTCACTTCAGCTGAATACCTGTTTTTCTCATTTGAAAAGAATTCCTCCAAAACATTTAAAATAATTTCCTCTCCACTATCAAAAGAAGGCAAGACTGGTGCATGCATAAACACACTTGAGGAGAGCTTTTATTACACAAGGTCAGATAGGTAAAATCAGAAAACTATGACAGCACAGAATTCAGAACTTGGGCTTTTGTAGTCTCTGCTCTAAAGTTTTACTGTTATTTTTATCTGAAATAGTTTCATGTCTTCATCTTCTTGAAGCTGCAGTGTGCATATCCTAACCCATTTATTCCACAGTAAACACTCACGACTAGAGAATTGTTTGGTGCTTTGGGATCACATTTTCAAATGTAGCTTATATCCTAATCAAACAGTGCCCAGCTGAGTGATTCTTAAAATCTTGTTTATAAAGTGTTATTATAATGCATATATGACTGCTATCACCATCAGAAATTCCTGAAGAGTGACCAAATATCATCCAGCTACTGCAGAATGACAGAGTTTACTGCCAAAGCTTTCAGCATTTTGTATCAGTACATAATTAAGTGTATATATGCAAATAAAAATGTCTATGCATGAATGTGTACCAGAATGAGTAGGTGAGAATGTGGGGTATATGACAACCTTGGAGACAGGAATGTTCTGAACCGGTTCTTGTAGCTCTACTTGCAGCTGTAAATCATGGTACAGAAGTGGATTTATTCCCCAGTTCACATACATGGAACAGCAGAATGTAGTATAGAGCGTGAGAGTTGACTTTATACTTACACAGAGCCTTAAACTCTGAAGTAGGTTACTTAATCTTCACTAAGCCTCCCCATCCCCAGCAGGTCAATCATGCCAAATAATGCAAGAGTTGACCTTTGCAGTGTTTCTGATGATAGCAGGGGTGGCTCATGTAATGCAGTTTCCAGAATGATTTAGTGGAAGGCAATCCCAGCTTGTGATTTCTTCCACCACCTTTCTCACCATTCACTGCCCCCTGACTTTTCAGGGGTGCCAGGAGCTGCTTCTCCACCACAGTCAGTGCCTGCATACCCCAGCTGCACAGTGCTTACCAGGGTTCAGTGTTCTCTTCATTCACCCCACCCACCTCTGTGGAGGAGCCCAGTTAGTGGACAGGAGAGACCATTCTGTGCACATCCAGAGGGCATCACTCAGTCTTTCTGGCCACTTTCCAGAGTGGAGGAGATTGCTGCTTTTTCCTCAGGGTAAAAGTTCAGCCAATCAACAAGTGGATCAAAGAATCACTTTAAACATGAACAAGAGTCTGGTCTCCAGTCTCCTTGATCTTCCCACAGAGGAGGCCAAACTATTTTTCTTTCTTCATTCAATGACTTAATTCCCAGGGAGAAATTTGGAGTCCTTCGACTGCAGCGGTACCTTGGACATACACTAGCACAAGGAGGAGTAGCGTTTACATCCCTCCTGTCTCCCTCCACCCAGACCCACCCTTCATTTGAAATGGAAAACTAAACTTTCATTCAAGTCTTCATCTACTTGTTGCTATTAAGGAGAAAGCAGTCCACTGTCTGGCCTTCCAAGCAGCTGTAAGCCTTAATTGGGGTCTGCAAACAATAATTTACATAGTTTGCTTGCTTAAATTACAGACAAATTCAGTCACTTCTTCCAATAGCAAAGAGGCCAAGGGAGAGTGAATGTCTACCGAAGAAATCACAATATAGTACTAGGAGGCATTTTGGAACCTGGTTGGAAAGAAACCACACATTCAAAAATGTGTTGACATCACTCACAGCAATGGGCAGTGGCCCAAGGGTTACCCCTGGGACAGCAGCTTGTTCCAATCAAGAGCAGAAGATCAGTACAGAAAACAATGAAAAACATTCCCTCCTGTAGGATACAGATCCAAGCTGGCTTATGAGCCGTAACCACTGTGCAGGAATATTCACTGGGAGAGGGTCATGAAGTGCCCTTCAGGGAAGGTATTTCATGCAAAGAGCAAAACAGAACAAAATGCCATAGTGAATAGGTCTAACAGGCCTTATCTCATTTACAGCTGTCTGTTTCACAAGCAGTGCTGGTTTCAGAGCTGTGGTATACACCACGCAAGTAACCTGGGAAACAGTTTTGGATAAGGATGTTATTCTATTTCCCTTGTATTTTATAATTCATGGTACAATGGAGGTACAATGACAATTGAAGAACATTGTGTAAAACCTGAAACAAAAATTGTATTTTCAGTAGTAATGAAGGCATGAGGAGGGGAAGGTATTCTTACAACTGCCACCAAGATACCAGTTCACTATATAAATAGTGGGAGATGGAGGAATTTTTGTCAGGGGCAATTTGTTGGTTTAGTTTCTCGTTCTACACACCTTACTGAAGCAAATTGCCTCTCCATTTTTATTTTTCTGCCTCTTCTACAGAGAGGGACATGGAAAGCAAGAGTGACTTTTCAGATCTTAACTTTTTTTTGAAAACTACCTTTTGCAAAGTCCAACTAAAGTACCATTTCAAACCGGGGGGAAAAAAAGCTTTTGAAACTAACAAACTTCATGTAACAAATGGCAAAGGGCTGTGCGAAAGTTTAAAAGGGGAAGGGGAAGGGGAAGGGGAAGGGGAAGGGGAAGGGAAGGGAAGGGAAGGGAAGGGAAGGGAAGGGAAGGGAAGGGAAGGGAAGGGAAGGGAAGGGAAGGGCAAGGGAAAGGGAT
>NW_008604780.1:13381-15524 GCF_000691845.1 Merops nubicus
GGGAAGGGAAGGGAAGGGAAGGGAAGGGAAGGGAAGGGAAGGGAAGGGAAGGGAAGGGAAGGGAAGGGAAGGAGAAAAATGCTGCAGTTACTTGCACTCCTTCATGTAGTAAGCTACTAAAATAAACCCTTACTGTGAAGCTTGTGCTAACCCTTTGACTACTTGGGGATGTGATCTTGAAGCTGCCAAAGATAATTTTATGTAAACAGTTAAGGTAGGACCCCTCCACAACAAGAGGGCCATAAATCAAAGTCACCAGAGTGGGAAGTCTCAGAAGGAGGTGACTCTTTATTGATACCTTATTAAGTTGCCAGCTCCCTGACAGCAGCTTGGTGAAGGAGTGTATCCCTAGGAGAACAACCAGTCCAGGGTTTGTGACACACAGACTTGATCTCTGGAAAATCCTGAGGTACAAACTGTTAGTGGCTGGCAGGTGACCAGGCAGAGGCATAAACATATGTTTGCCTGCTTTTCTGCCAACCTCCTGGATATCTTCTGTTGGCATAAAACTGTGTGAGTGTTCTTGATTTTTGATTAAACTAAGGAGACATACTAATATATGTGACAGAAAAAAGGCCAAGACTTTCCTCCTTCATTGGAGAGAAGCCAACACATCCTTGGCTGAGCACCAGGATCTGAGTGTGACAGCACAGCCATGTATCCAGTATCAGGAAAGCAACCAGTGTCACAAGCAGGGATTTTTCCACATTCAGCCCCATCTACACTGACAGAGGCCTGGGTAGAGAGAAGGGGTCTATGTCAGGGCTGCAGCACCACTGCATGAAGAAAGGAGGCAAACCAGTGGAGAGGAAATTGCCCTGGTTTCTTAAATTGTGTAGTGCGAGCCATAGGATTGTGCTCCAATTGATAAAAGTCCTGGTCATACTAGGTGTGTACCAACACCACCATTTTATGTAGCCTGAAAGGGATTTCCTTGCCTTCTAGAAATAGCTATAACATTTCCTTTACTGCAAAATAATAAAACTCATCCCATGAGTTCAGTGTGCACTGAGACCTCAGGTTGAAACAGTCAGCTGCCAGTGAGGAAACTCACTTTGAAATGAAATGCAGCCACCCGCGCTTCTCACAACAGTGTCACGGAGGGGCTAAACTGTTCTCAAACTAGACTTAAAGCTTTGGAAAGAAACAGAAAGAAAGGAAAAAAAAAAATAAAAAAGGAAGATACCTGGAATCTCCCAGAGAAAACATTGAAAATCAGCTACCATCAAAACTAAACAAACATTTCATTTTAAAGAGAAAGAAAAAAAAAGGTGGGGGGAACATGATAATGTTAGTGACTTTTTGAAATGTTGATTGCTGATTTTGAATGGAACATTTCATTTGCCAGTACTGAAACAAAACAGTTTTAGTTTGTCAGATAAAGATATTGAAGAAGGAAAAAGCCCTTCAAACTTTTAAATTAACATTTCTGACATAAGTAAAAATTATCTTTTTCTGTTAGCATGATTTTATCAAAAATATAAATTTGGTCATTAATGAATCTTCTGAAAGGTACTCAGCACAGCTTTGGAAAAGTCAGAAGCTGTTTGTTATAGTGTTCATACTACCACTTACACAGTGTAATTAAGACTCAGAGGTTTTCTTTGAACATCCCATTGTCTCCAGGTCTTGTTGTCTTCAGTTCATTTTTGAAACTAAAGTTTTTTGGGTTTTTTTTATGATGGGATCCTCAAAGCATTGACTTGGATGTGTCTGTAAGCATGGAAGCATGAGAACAAAATGAAAGGCAGGGCAAATCCAACCAATTTGGAGACATCAGACTAAAATATTCTCATACTTTTCCAACCAGCTACAAAATGAAACTCCTGGCTGTCATTCTAACAACCACTGGCCTCCTCTCTCTTTCAGAGCTGCAAGCTGAAAAAAGCAGAAGCATATTCAACTTTATATTTTGCTAAGAAAGGTCTTGCAGTAGATTTGTCATTGATGAAGCCAAAGCAAAAACACCCACCCTCTTTTGTTTCCAAGAGTATCATGGCGTTTTACCCAAAAGACTGGAAGTCCCAAGCATTGTAGCTGCAATATCATGTATCCAAATCAGTACACTTTAGTATGACAGATACTTCTTGTTGCAAATATATTTTATGTGTCCATATAGGGAACAAGAAACATTTTATTTAGA
>NW_008604780.1:15555-19385 GCF_000691845.1 Merops nubicus
TCTGGAGTCCTACCAAAGTTAGACTGTGTTTTACTCGGTCAACACGGTAGGAATATCTAGCATACCAATCCTTATTCTTCCTGAGTATTAAGTCCATTTCTTCTAATTATTTCATTGCAGTATGTGCAACAAGATGCACATCGAAAAAGAAGGAAAAGGAGATGAATAATGCTTAACAGTACAAGTGGTTCTGCAGACAAACCAGGACTTACTAAATTAACAAGAACTGTGCTGTCTTGGTTTTCCGTAACAGTGATTTGCAAGATGCTAATCTGCCTGTACACAAAACAGCCATACTTCAGGGCTGATTCAATGAAGATACTTGTTTGAATTAACTGATCTTTTTATGTGTGGGAGAGAAATGGTAGGTCGTTTATGTTTTCCTGTACAAGATGATGTGTAATTTGCTGGGGAATATTGGATAGCTGACAATCAATTTTACTGATGGCTACAAAAATGACATAGTATTGCATCTTGTTAATTCAGGACAACACATCTTTTCATTGATCATGGCAAAGTTCAATTGGCTCTCACACGGAATTTGGTGAACCACGGGATGAAGAACAAAATAAAAGGTGAAAAGAACCAATCATCAGTAAGAGGTCAAAACTTCAGAAAAACATGAGGAACTAGAAAGATTGGGGTATTTTTGAAAATGTTAACCAAATTCCTTTCTGTGTCATGTAGACCTTTGCTTGAACTATTCCTCCTTGAAGAATGAATCTGCTAGAAGTAACATGCACTGGCTGTGGAGTTTACATTTAATCTGTATTCATCACAGTTTCAAGTCAACTGAAACAAATGTGGGAACCTAGTTGAGAAAAGTATGGTGATATTTCCACCTGACTCATCTGATTGTCCCTGCATCAGTGTTCTACAGAGTGTTTTTGTGGAAACATATCTTCCTGCTGTGATAAACAGCATCCTTAACCTGCATAAACTGTATCAATCCTGACATGAAATGCAGGAGCATACAGAAGCTGCTGGCAGTGGAACTGGACAATGCAGGAGATTGCTGGGAGTTAACATTACTTTGCAACTGGATAAGCCAAATTAACTCCTGATCAGGGTAAATACTGCAAAAAGTTTGCACAATTTGTGCTGAATAAATCTTACAACCCTATCTGTGTTTCTGCTGTTTAATCTCTGATAGAGTTTGCATTTCAAAGAGAAAGACGAGTTGAAAGAAGGAAGGAACTGATTCAGCACAACACTCTAAGCAGCTGCTATTACACTGATTACAAACATTAAGTTAAGCTTGTACTAAGTATTTTGCTGATGAGAGTAGAAGACTCTCAAATAACCTTTTATTGTGAAGAGAGATTTCCACTTACATCTCCTGGATCAGATGACTAAGGAAAACTGTATGCTGATGTGGTCTCCTAGACTGAAGCACATATCTTCAGATGGCATAAATTGCCATATGACAGTTGTACCAATCTGAATGAAAACCATTTTATAACCACTGAAAATCTCCCCATAACTGCAACAAAATTATTTACTATCAAAATTTCTACTGAGAGAAATGTACAAAAACATTATATGGCCTGTTCTGAAAAAAAAAGGTGAAAGTTAATAGACAGAAAAAGTTCCAAACAGTCAATATCCATGTGAGAAGACCCCAAAACCTTTCATTGCACCTGCATCTTAGCAATGTGTGAATCTACTCAAATACTTTGCAGACATTGCAGTGAAAGTGAGACACAAAAGCCAGTAATTTTGGTAGGCAGTAAGATACTGAATTTAAAAACTGCCTCTAAAGAACAGAACTTAACAAGACTCCTGGCTCTTTGGAGCTTGATTTCCATCCCCTTAGACTGTTAAGTACCTTGTCTCCTCTCCTCACACAGAATTTTTGACATGAAATATTCTCCTATCCACTGAAGGACTGCATGACATTTGGTGCTGTTGGTGTCTTGTTTGGTGGGGGTAAATAAAATCTCAGCTTGTGATGACTCAGGTGCTTGCAGACAATTTCTGGTCTTTAATATTTTAATGATTGCTTTTGGCTTGTAACTGCCTTTCTTAAACAAATGAATACAATAGCTTCACAAGCTGGGGGAATTCTTCTGAGATCTCACTTCACACATTCATGGACTGAGCTGGGAAGAGCAATCATTTTAACTACCACAGAAATTCCAGATCCTGGAGTCCCTGTGAATGACAGCAACAAACTGCTCTCCTGTCAGCCTCCCTGCAGGCCATGATGCTAAGAAGACAGTGGAGGAAGAGGAAAAACCTCCAATGAGTCACATAGCAGCCTTCATTACAGAATTTTAATGATCATTTGACTGAGATTTACAAGCTGATTCTGGCATCAGTGAGGTCAATGGGAGATCTCTGCACTGATTTCTGTCTTTTCAAGACAACACAAAGCCTGTATATAAGTGTGGTGGGTGTATAGACACTTCAATTTCAGCAAAGTAAAACAAAACTGGAGTTGGGATTTCTATTAAAGAAATTGATTATGAAATATAAAGAGGTGTAAGAAATAATCATGGCTTTTGTTTATTAAAAAATAATTGAAATTTAAAAATTAATCATTGAATTGAAACTTTTGAAACACAAAGAGTCACACACTTTTTTTTTGCAACAAACAAAACGTAAGGCCAAGATCGTGGATAATATAATCAGCATCAGTGACACTATGTTGAATTTCTGTAGTTGAAGAATTGTCCCATCATCTGTGGAAATGCACTTGTTAGAGCTTCTAGCTTTGTGTTAAATAGCAGACATTATCTACCAACTTGCATAGTGCCAAAGAGATCTCAAAATCAGGCTGCGACCCCTTTGGCTTCAGTTAGGTTGACCCACACAGACACTAAAGCTTTTCTTCTGGTGGTTTTTGCTGAAGTAAATGGTTTTCCACAAATTTATAAGCAATCACACTGAAAGAGCAAAATACTTTTTGCCAAAATATGTGTGGTACATGAAGGTCTTGAGCCATAGTTAGTTTAAAGGAACAAGAGTAAACTCAGGGTGCGTAAGAGATGTGTCATTCTATCACCTTCATTTCTGCAACTCCTTCACAACCTTTTAACAGTACTAAAAGTCCACTGCTGAGCTCATTACCCTAGTTTTATAAAAGCTGGATGATGAGCACACAGCTGAGAACGTTGCACCACCTTAATTGCACTCATTGTAATAAATAGAGCCTGTCTAGCAAGAGCCTTCAACTAGTGAAATACAGGAAAAAAACTGTATCTGAACTCATTTGTGAGAGTTCAGGGTTTCATATTTGGAATATCTGATCCCAGAAGTCTCCTCTCCATTGAAAATAAAATCCTGCCAGACTTTGCTCTGCTAATAAAACACCATGTGCACACACTTACTCATAATCATACATATGCGATTGACTGAAGATTGCAGTATGCTTACACTACTGATACAGATTGAGAATTAGGGACCAAAAAAACATAATTGCCTTAATTTACAAGGATTCAAACCTGAAAGGGATGGTTGCCACTCATACAAAGGGTAATAAAAAAAACGTGGGCACCCAAACGGAGACCACACACAGGAATGCAATCGTTCAGGCAGCTGGCTGCAATGAATGCTGGAGCCTGGAGCTTGATATGGAGGATGGGAATGACAACACCTGTATTAGATGTGAGCAGTTCAGAGATCTGATGCTCATGGTGGTGGAATTAAGAGAAGAAGTGGAGAAACTAAGAACTGCAAGAGACTGTGAAAAGGAAATTGAGCATGTCCAAAATTTATTCTCTATGGAACCAGAACAGGAGTCAAGTCCTAGTGGAGCAGGGGGTTCAATATCATCCCAACAGCAAGTCCCTCAGCCTACAAAAAGCAACCCAGATGAGCAGGGTCAA
>NW_008604781.1:0-12627 GCF_000691845.1 Merops nubicus
GACAGTGGAGATTACTCAATGACCTACTGGCAGTTAATGCACAACTTCTTCTCATGGGCTCACTGCAGCCTGTCCTCCCTCTGTCATCTTGGGGAGGGGGAGTGATGTAATGGCCCCACTTTGCCAGTAGCTATGCAGGATTTGCTTTTGCAGCGTGCGCGTTATGCATGGAATCACTTTGTCTGTCCATCTATCCCAAATGTGCCTCCGATCTTTAAGCATTTTGCATTAACCAATTCCCCTGTTGATCCTCCAGTGCAGGCATGTTTTTCCAGAGTCCCTCGACTCTGGGATTGGGTGTCGGTAACGACAGCAGTGGCTTTGCTTTTAATATCTGTAACCCGAGCCCCAGGGAGGCAGCAGACCTCCCTGTGGGATGGGTCTGGTCCACAAATGGGTCCTTATGTTCCCCTCAGAAGAGAGTCACCCACTACAATCACCCTCTGTTTCTTCTTAATAGGTGATAAGCGGTGGGGGTGAGCGACAAGCTGTGGGTGACTCACCAGATGGATCCTCACATCCGTCTTCATTCGGCTGACCTTCAACTTCCAAAGTCCCATATCGATGGTACAAAGTCTAATGGGAGGTGAGGGGGCTGAGAAGGTTTTCACCTGCTCCTCTGAGAAGGGACCTCTCTCCCTTCCCCCTTGTCTCTTATTTCCCCTCCTTCTGCCTGGTGGACAGGAGGGAAGTATCATTAGGACATTATTTTTTTTTTCCAAGATCGTTGAATGAAGAAATAAATAAGATTGGAGCTAAAAGCAAAGTATCTAAAAGTCTTTTTGAACTTAGACAAAATCCAAGAACTTTCCTCTCAGAATGAAATGCTTTCATCTTTTATTAGTTCTCTGTCTTTCCCAGCTTAACTATAAAATTACCAGCTGTTAAAAGATCACCTACAGTACCTGAAGGCCGGATAGATTAGATCTTCCATATTCCAACAGAAATTCTTCTGTGTTACTGAAGACACACTTATCTTTTTGCTTTTGGTAAAGTCAAAGTTTATTCCAGCCTACTTCTTTCTTTTTTTTTTTTTTTTTTTTTTTTTAAATCATAATTTATTTCAGCCTATTTATTTTCAGCCCATAATCTGTTTATATCTTTGAATAAAGTATAAATCTGTGGTTTAGCTTCTCCCATTATCTTCAGTAGATCAGAGATGGGAAGTATTTTCCTAATTACATGCATTTAGTGCTATCTGAGATGCCCTAACATATCTGAAATATCTATAAGAGAGTTACAAATAATACCCAAGTCCTAAATAGTTCTGAAATAGAAGATGAAAAGCAGACAGAGTACTCCAAAGTATCTCAAACAGCATCAGGTAAATATGATAAAGTAACTGCCTTTGTCAGGGTAGTCCCTGGGATATAGAGAGCAATTTAGCTGTCTAAATATTGTAGTCTACTTTATGATAACCAAATCAACACTGAATCTGAAGTTGTACATCATCCCCAAAAACCTGGCCAATGAAATTTCTCTGTGAAATTTATCTTAAACTAATATGCAGGGTATTTTCGTTGCATTAATGAATCCCTTTAAATTATTCAGAGCTAATTATAAAAAAAAAATAAAATCGGGTCTCACCATTACTATTTGCTTCTTTTTTATTTATTTCTTTTTTCTTCTTTTTTCATTCCACGATACTTTAAAATAAGCAAAGGAAATTGTATTTTAATGTTGTTTCTGGTAGGTGGTGAAGACATTATGCAAGATCTAGCTGTGAAAAACAATCTTAGCTGGAGAAATCTCAAGATGGTTTTCTAAGAAAAAAAAAGGAGATTATAAAAATAAGCCTGTAATAAACATTTGTAATACAAAAAAAGAAACAATTTCCTTTAAGAAACAATGGAAACTATATTAAATCTCTCAAGGACAATATATGCGTAAGGTTTATTACTTCCTTATCCACTGACAAATATGAATCTTATACTGAAGTTTAAAATCTGACAAATAAGACTTCATAGCTGGAACAATGAACAGTCATTTCAGACTGGTCAGAAGGAGAAAGTATGAATGAAGGTTTAGAGGGACATGCCAGCACATTAAGGTTTGATAGAGAGATCTTTCATGGTATTTATGTTTACTTTTTTTTTTCCTTACATGATAAACAGAAAACAAAAGGAAAAGTGAGTTATTATACAGTTAGGCTGTGCTACAGATTAAAATCTGACTGTGAAAACTGAATTAATATTTAACTTAATTCACAAAAAAGGTAAAATACTAATGCAAAGTCCTGCAGACTTAAAAATGTAGCAGTTTGTCATCTGACTGTCAAATAACAGGAAAACAGGAGATAAACAGAGGAGGTGTGTTATTATTTTTAATGAAACATTTAATTCCTAAATATAATTTTGGTTTGTGTTTATTCTATTTTTTTTAACTTTGCATTAAGAGAAGGCTTTACAAAGCGTCTTAACTTAAGGATGTTTACCACTGCTTTAAACAGTAATAAACCAAAATAAGAGCAATGTCAGATACTGGTTTATAGCAGATGTCTAAGACAGGCTACAAGACTAGAACAATTATTTTACATTACTCTCTTCAGTCAATTTATACTTCAAAGCTTTCCTTGAGCTTCTATTTTTTTCCCATGATCATAGGACTAAAAGATAATCAGGCTGGAAAAACAAGTGCTCCATCTACAGCTGCCTTAGGGTCCCCCTGCTGAGGTAGCTCCAGTTTGTCCATGTCTTTCTTCTATTAGGATCCCAAAATTGGATGCAGTATCTGCGTGTCATCTGATGACTGCTACATAGAGGGAGATATAATCCCTTTCTTTGATCTATGAGCTGACCACCTGTCCATTCAGCCTAGGAGCTGTTGGGCACCTTTGCTGCCAGGGCACACCATGGGCATACATTCAACTCAGTGACCACTACCACCCCAGGGCTTTGCCTGCAGACCTACTCTAGATCACTCATTCCCAGCCCATGCTGTTACAGGAGCTTTTCTCTCCCTGAAACAGGACTCAGCATTTCTCTGTGTTAAATTTCATGAGGTCATGCAGGCCTGCTCCTCCATCCTCTGAATGGCAGCCCTGCCCTCCAGCATATTGACTATTCTTCCACTTTGGTGTCATCTGCAAATTAAGAACATATGCACACCATTGACTCCTCCAGACAAATTTGTGGAGTCATTTGTTTGAACCAAAATCAATTTCAAATAGATTGTTCTTTATTTCAAGCAAATCTGAATTGCTTGCTAGTTAAACAAGTTATTGCATCAACTACACTTAGAAGGTGAAGGAGGATATGCCTTGTGAAGACAAAATCATCAGATTACAGATCAGTGTTGACCTGTGATAGGACAAGGGGTAATGGGTGCAAATTGGAGCACAGGAGGTTCAAGGTGAATATCAGGAAATTTTTTTTTACTGTGAGGGTGACGGAGCACTGGAACAGGCTGCCCAGAGAGGTTGTGGAGTCTCCTTCACTGGAGACATTCAAAACCCGCCTGGACGCCTTCCTGTGTGATGTACTCTAGGTGACCCTGCTCTGGCAGGGGGGTTGGACTAGATGATCTTTCGAGGTCCCTTCCAACCCCTATGATTCTATGATTCTATGATTATATGATTCTATGATTCTATGATTCTATGATTCTATGATTACTCTTACATCACTCATGGTGCTGAGAAGCTATTCAAAACACTCTGTTTCTATTGTTCATTCAGTTTTCTCTATGTAAAAGCCATAGCATATGGCTTTCAGGAAGTTTACTGAAGTAGAAATAAGCAATGTTCAAAGAATAGAAGTGAATTTCACAAGAATAGTACAGTTGGATACAAAGAGTGAATTTGTAAACTTACTCTTATATAACAAAATCATAAATAACACATCCAAGAAAAAAAGTATGATCACAGACACTTAGCTAATAGAAATTGTAATCAACTCTGACATCTTTTTTCTTTTCTATTTTCTTTTATAGACAGGAATGATATATTTCGTAATTAAAAATATACTGGCTTTGTGAGACTTGTGCACTTCTTTATGATTTTCCATTATGATTAATTTTCTAATCACTGGCATTCTTTACACATTTTCTGACAAGTATTAAAAAAATCACTGTGTATTTTTTTCATACTATCTTTTGTAAAATAATCTCAGTTTATTAATTTTATTATAGTAATAATAGATATCCTTGATTTTTCACATTGCTAAGCATGTGATCAGATCTTGCAAAAGAGAGTTATGTTTTCATGAGACTATTTGTGAGTTAAACATTCTTTAGTGTTAAAAACTAAAAGAAATGACAGGATATTTAATACACTAAGATGATGAACTTGGCAGGTGTCAAAGACTGAATATTCTTTGTATTGGCTCAATGTTTACAAGGAGGAAATTGAAATCAATCACCATAAAAAGAATAAAGCCGTGTTACTCTTAGGAGCATGGAGAGGAATGAAGATGGCAATAATCACTCATACAAACCAAACAACCCAACATTTATGCAGCACAGAAAAGATACTTGTGTGTACATCTAACTAACTCGTAGAGTTAGTCTCTCTATGACTAACAAAATCTTAGTCATAGAGAGACAACTAACTGAGGCAATAGTAAATAGGCTTTTTTCCCCCACTGTATTTACTTTCGTGAGATGATTGCATTTTCTCCATACATAAGGAAGATTTTTAAAAATTTAAAAGCAAAACCACCAAATAAATTTAATAAGACTTTTCATATTAATAATATATTCCCATTACATTCAATTTTAAAGTAAGAGTAACAGCTAATTTAACTTTACTTCTACAGTATCCATGTAGATATGCCTTCATATCTACATAGATATTCACTGTCTTCAGTTCAATATTTATGAGATAATTTTTCTCTTGAGCAATATTTATAAAATTAACTATGTTTTATACTTTTTCTATAAACTATGTGTTTCTAAAAATTTACATATGGTCACTCTGTCCCCATCTGTTAATAAATTTGAAGCTAATAGGACACTTTCAGCCCCAATGGCATTGATCCTACAAGAAACTATAAACCAGCATTTTGCCTTTTTTGTATTTTCAGTTCACATCTAGGTCTAAAATCATCCATCAAAATTTGTTTGATTATATAAGCTTGACGTGAAATTTATGGATCTGTATTGCCTAAAATGTTTTTTTTTATATTGTGCAGCACAAGTGTAGCCTGGACTGATAAGATGCCATCCTTTACACAGTCAGTGTCTACTACAGGATCTCTGCTTCAGGCATTTTTTATTATTTTTTTTCTGTATCCTGTGAAGATTAGCCAGAACCAAGGATTTGGACCGTTTTTAGCTATTTTTGTTGCAGGTTTTCCCTTAGATGTGGCAATGGCCTCATTCTCAATCTCTATCCTTCGTGTGCTTCTGTGTAGAACAGTAACAGAATGACAAACAAATGGGAATAAGAGAATCAAAACTACTACTTAACTGGTTAAAAGAAACTCTAAACTAATGTGGCAGGAATATCAATAATGAAAGGTACAGTTTGCTCAGAATAGAGGGGGAAAAAAAGGAAACTGTTGACAGTTATGTAAAAGACATACACACTACTTTTGTGGCCCTGAAGTGCTGGGGTTAAACCCCTAAGCCTAAGTGTTGGCATGTAGATGATGTCCACAACCAGGGCACTCTTGGTTGGTTTTCACCCAGGGTCTGGCCAGCCTTAGGTAGAAACCAATTAGGAGATCACCACCAGGTGTCCTGCCTTCCACATTAACTTGGAGGTGGGGCAAGAAGCCACCTGCATAAGAACTGACTCTGCTTGCAGTGCACTGGGGTGGGTTGCCTATGTAGTGGATGATTATTGAAAGGGCTCCGTGATTCTTCATAGCAAATGGAGCTCCCAGGATGGTGGGGCAAGATGATGAGTGTCTTTCCTGGCAGTTACTACATGATAGGGATTGGACTGATCATCTGGTTCCTTCTATCTACCACTGCATGGTTCTGGAGTCAGGTCCCTCCCTTCTTCACACTCTCTGCTGTCAATGAATGTATTGACTTATTCCTCTCTCCGCTGATCTGGCACGTTGGATTGTTGGTGTATGATTTAAGAGTGAGGACTTTGGCTCTTGGTTTTCCTGTTGATGATAAAATCCTTCTTAGTTGGGCAAGTGGCCAGCAAAAAAGGCCCAGAAAACCAATTGTAATAAAGCTCTTGCAAATACCTAGATAATACTGGAAGCATGTACAGCAGGAAAAAAAGGAATGCTGTGTTCTGTTTTAAGCATTCTCACCAAGAAAGATGTACATAATTTCAAAGAACACTTCACTGAGGATTATAAGGAGATGGTAAAATGAACTTTAATGAAAGAAAAAAGAATTGGAAGAAAAGTAATCAGAAGAAAAATTGAAAGAATAGATGATAAAAGCCTTCGTAGATCTAAAATGTGTAACTACTATGAATATTTCACATATCAAGAAGATCCAAAATTAAAATAAATTATTCTCCCATCCTACTACAGATAGGGGATGAAGTAATTAGCTAAAAAATATATCAAGAAATTCAGTCTTTTTCTAGAAGATATTAATCACTTTGAGAGTTTTCATTAAAAGATCATGACATCTCTGTCATCATAGAGACTTTCGTCATTGCTTGGTTTGGTGTTAACGAAAGGGTGTACAATTGCATGGCAAAAAAGACCCAGATGTAGTTGTCTCTGTTCTTACTTTTGATTAGGTAGGGAACCTCTTTCAGTTCATATTCTGTAACTTCATGACTCTCCTTATGCAAAAACCGAGATGAACTACTAATATTGGTTTTCAGACATATTAACTAGGACAAGAGTTCTTGGTGTTCTCACCTACTTGCCTGATACCTTAGTTTCACTCTCACTCTAGGTAACCAAATGAGGAAAGTGTAGTTTGGTATTCTGTGTTTTCAGCTGCCATAAGCCCTTGTCCTGCAAGAGTGTTGGCTTCTTCCACTGCAGTCAGTGGAAAAGCTATTACTTAACGCAAATCATATCACTTCTAGCAAGTTTGGCAGGTCTTTAGTGTCTCATTCAAAGGGCATAAAGACAAAAATCTTTCTAAAATATCTTTTTAATGATTTTACCTAAACTTCTTTTATTTGTGAAGCTAATGTGTAGATCTTGCTAATTTTTTTGTGGGGCTGCTTTAAGAATCATCATAGAACGGCTTAGGCTGAAAGCAACCCTATAGTTCATCTAATCCAACCTCTCAGCCATGGATAGGGATGCCTCTCAACTA
Organism: Merops nubicus; assembly: GCF_000691845.1. Lineage (NCBI taxonomy): Eukaryota > Metazoa > Chordata > Aves > Coraciiformes > Meropidae > Merops > Merops nubicus. The sequence goes on from NW_008604781.1 coordinate 7,186, forward strand.
GACTAAGTTGCTCAAGGCCTCATCCAGCCTAGCTTTGAACACCTCCAGGGAGGAGGCATCCACATATCATTGTTTCATTTCTTAAACATCATGTACTGTAGAAAAAGGCTATCTACAGAATTTTAGATTTTATTTCAAAAGTAAAAAAAGACCGAGTAAACCTTGGTGCTGATAAGTCCATTGTTCAAAGTGTATCCTTTTACCATTGATTACCCATGCTGAAGCTCTAGGACCACGTGAATAACATAGAATTTGTGACAACCGGGGGATCTAAGAAAGTAGAGGTACTTCTGGACACACATGAAGTTGAAGAAAATAAGCAAGTTCCACTTGTTAACAATTTTATTATTTTAATACAGCACAAGAATAAATGACATCCTAAGGAAAGAAGTTGTCTGCAGGGTTGTCAAATCTCCTGTAAGTTTTGAATAGACTGATATGTAACTGGGCAGAAGTTAGACTGATTCTTTTGTTAAGAAACTATACGATAGTTTTCCTTTTTGAGGTTATACTCAGCATAACGGCAGAGTATACATTAGTATAGTTCTTGTGGGAAAACAAACAAACAAAAAAAGGAAAAGAATATGCCATAAGATTTCTAAAATATTAAGATTTTTGAATGAGTATAAGAATATTATGTTCAACAATGGAACCAAACCCTAAAATATTTCATCAAATAATTCTGACCTATAGTTTCTACATAGTTAATGGAAACAAATTGCATGTTGTACTGCATCTTCCTATTATTTGCAAGGTTTACATGCTTTTTGGTAGGGTTTCATTACAAAGCCAGTGGTATCATTCTGTGCATGTCTGATTAATTTTACCTTTAGTTGCATCTTCCAACAATACAGAATGTAATTTTCTCATCATTAAATCCTAGATTTGGTATATTGCAATTTAGATTAAAGCAAAATAAAACAAAACAAAACAAAACAAAACAAAACAAAACAAAACAAAAAAAAAAAAACCAAAAAAAAAGACATATCTTTGCCTGTATTGATCTTTGCTAGTGATGTCATCTCTATGACAAATATAAGCATATCTGCTTTTGCCTACCACTTTCAGATAGAGCAATAAGAGTTTGCTCTGTAGGAAGGACAGAAACATTCATCCTATCTAAAATGCCAGACACTAATGGGCTATTTATGGGGAAAAATCTATCATCAGAATAATCCCAGGGCAGAAGATAAATAAACTATTTAGTGATATGGACAAGGAAGTTAAGTTCAGGACATATTCTACTTTTTCTCAACTTTAGCTAATCAATCATTACTTTACAGCAAATGTACCAGATATACTTTATAATATTTTCCTGTGGAAATTTACAAAATACATGGATTTTACATTAGTGGAGGGGAGGCTGGGGGTGTTCCAGATATGTTTTTTTTCTCCATTAAGTACAGATTTTTAATGGGAATAAAAATCTTCTAAGGAGCTGTATGTATTTATTCTGTAATATTTTAAAAATCCTGATGAATTCTTACTAGTGTTACATACAGATATCAAAGCAACTTTATATTACATTTAAAATAAAATAAAAATAAATATAAAAAAAACCAAAACCCAAGTGTTTAAAATGTTTTTCTTTTTTTCTGTGATATAAATATTGTTTTAGGTGACAGAAGTGGCTTTTTTTTTTAATAATTTGAGATGTGAGCATTGAAATACCTACAAAATCTAAGGTGAAATCCCAGTCCTACAGAAGTCAATGCCTTCCAAAAGAATGCATGAGATCCTGCAGCCCATCAGTCATAGTGTGGTCAAATGCATCAACCAGGAACTCCGCCAGAGGAGCTGAGATATGTAAGTTGCCTGCACCCAAAATAAAAAGCTGAAGAGTTCTGCACTCCTGTGTCTGTGCTGTTTAATCAGCAGTATAGTTGGAAATAACTTCCTCTAAGGCAGAGCTCATCTGGAAAGAGCTTTTTTTGGCATCCACTGAAAACATCCCAGTGATAAAGCTAACTGCACAGACTGCATAGACCAACCCAGACCATACCTGTGTTCACTCAGCAGCCTTGTTTGATGCTTTTATGCATACAACTTGTATGTATGCTTCATTGCCCAAAAAGGGTTATTTGGCAAGTCAACAAAAGAGATAATATCATGAAAATCATGGTGTCAGTGAGTTAGTGGAACTCTCTCATGGGTTTCCATTACTTCTTTATACATCTTGTGTTAAATCACTGAGAGAAGGTAATACCATTATCGTATGAGTATTTTAAATACTTTAGTAATGAGACTTTGTTTTTCTATTTAAAAAAAAAAAAAAAAGGCAAACATCATCACTTTGGTCCCTCACTTACCAGTATCAAAATACACTAAAAAGGAAACTGCAATTAAAATGTAGTTACTCCAAGACTGCATGGTATCTGCATGAGGAGTATGAGGAAAGAGTCTGATTTGAAAAGTGCTCACCACAAGACCCAGGAAACACTTTACAGCTTTAGCAAGTGTGTTAATTCCCTTTATGCAGAAGATCAAGGGTACACAGGATGACCAGTACCCAGACAACCAGCAGAGCAAAGATGGAAGTGAGTGCCCAAGACACAAAGAGGTAGATACTAGGAAGGCAAGTAGAATTTTGAAACAACCTCATCCAAAGCAATCTCAGTCCCTGAGAGGGTCATAAATCTTGGAGTTATGGCTAAGTAGTAGTAGAAGATACATGAAGACTGGTGTCACTCATTTCTCACTCCTCTAAACACGTAAGAGTTACCCACTATACCCATGAGAGTGTAGTTTGGTTTTAGATGGTACTATCAATATATCCAATATATCTATTAATCTCTGTTTTGCACAGAGCTGTGGATATTGTTGCTCTTGTCAGACTTCTAGCCTTTAGGTGGCTGCAGAGGGTCCGTGCATTTCCTTGGTCAGGAAGTGTTGGAAGATGGCCTTGCAGGTCATTCCTGCAACAGAATGACTGGGAATGGAATTAGTAAGGAAATCCACAAAGTTTCTTATCTGACAGTCTACATTTTGGAGATTTTAACAGATCTAGCATGTTAGAAATTTCTTTTAGTAACAAAACCATCCTTTTGCTACTTGACAGAGTAAAGGTGATGTTTTTTAACACACCGTTTCACTGCATTGTTTGCTACAATAGCTTCCACTATACCATTCCACTACACCAGAAATGGCTACTGATCTCATCACATGGTCTAAAGGGAACATACAGTGATAAAGGTTTTAGCTATATAATCAAAACCCATATATTATTAAACTAAGTTACATTATAAGGAGTCCAGACCTTTAGAAATGAAAGAAAAAATATCTTGGAAAGATATTTGTGATGTTCAAAAGCAATAAAATCTAACTTACATGTTCAACATAGTCAGGCTTTTCTGTATTATAACATAGTAGTCCAACTGTTCATGCCTAGCTTGTAGGAGGTGATAAATTGGAGTTGTGCAGTGAGCCGTGGAACAGGACTCTGGACAAGTGTAGGGGCCGAAGCGAGAGCACGGAAGAACTCGTGATTGGCTGACCCTGGGACAGGCTGACATGAACCCTGGGACAGGGGGATGTGCTGATGTGATAAGGAAGAAGAGCAGAGAGCTTGCTCTCCTGCCATTCGAGCAGAGTGAGGAACCAATGAAGAGTCACCACAACCACCATGGAAGTCCAGAGGACCAATTAAGATTTGCCACAACTTGGTTGTTAAAAGTATATAAATCACGTGTATGTAAAAAATAAGTCTTAGTCTTGACTTCACTCCTGAACTGGGTCTGTGCAATAAGTTGCCACACTAGCTATATTGATGTTTATATTTCTTTCCAAGATAAAGGCAAAGAAAAGAAAAAATGACAAGTTCAGCAATCCAATGACTGGATTATTTAGCTGCTCTTTATGTCTATGAATAAAACAGCTATAAAACCCCCACACTATTTTGGGGGCTTTTGTCACGTACAGCTCTTTTTCTCCAAAATGTTGAGGATCATGAATTTGAGTTTAAATTGTAAAGACCATGACAGCATTAACAACTTTTTAAAACATAAGACCAAGCCAATGTTGATTTCAGTACCTGCATAATATCTGTAGATTAGCAAAAAGAACTTGATGTACCAAGATTATACCAAGGTTATACATCAAGTTCTTTTTTCTAGTCTACAGATATTATACAGATAGCTGACTTAAAAGTGTTGATAATTTATTGCTAATCACAGAAAAAAATATTGTACTTTATTTGGGTGGGTTTTTTGGCATTTACTTCTGTTTAAAGTCTTGGTGTTTTCACATAGATTTTGTAATGTATTATATGCCTTTAAGATTCTATATACTTTGGAATGAAAAAATATTTTGGGGAAAAAAAAAATTGTATCAGTTATTCCTTCTGAGAAATCATCAGGGAGAATCCTAAAGCATGTTTTATTTTAATATTTTAATTTTCTTTTTCTTATTCAGATATTTTGTGTTGCAGTGCGCTTCCTGGAGACAGAGGTTTCTGTTGCCTCTTTGTCCCCAGACAGGGGCACACATCCAGAATTTTCCACCTTTCCCAGGTTGTGGTTGGCTTAGCCACCACAAGACCAATCCCCTAACACCCATTGGACCCCTGACCTGCAGGTAACCCATCCGTGTATCCTTACAGGACAATGCCTTTGTAAACCCACCTACCAACCTGTTAAAAACCCTTGGCCCCAAGGCCACAGGCTCTTTCGCTTCTCCCCGGGGGTGGGTGCTGTTTCAGTGCCTGCCTCAGGTGTTTTTTGTTTGTTATTTTCATGTTATTAAAACCTTTTATTTTGGAAGAAAGCGATCGTTGCCCATCCCTCCTTTACTCTCCACTGCCCTCCTCTGCACTGAAGACCACCCTGGAGGTACTACTGGGGTCCCGCTGGGGGTGTTTTCTTCCCGGGCAAAACCAGCGGGTATAAAACCCTCATATTTTTGAAAAGTAATAATTTTGTATATGATGTAATATTTGGTTTTACTATGAAATTATCATTTCTTTGTTCCTACCAGACAAAGTATATATTAAGCTTGACATTAATAAGTTATATTAAGATAGATTTACACAACTTTAAATCAGACCTAAATATCAGCTTTTCCTATTGTCAAGGTCTAGAGTTAGGTGTGCCACTAGACAAATAACAGATGCTCTCTGTTAACTCCTCTCTTCCCAAAAGGGAAGAGAAAAGGAGTAAGGGAGAGACATTTATGGATTAGAAAACCAAAACAGCTTTAATGAAAATAAAAATAAAAATAAAAAGGATTATTTACAAATATATACAAACCCAATATTGAACCCAATCCCCCTGACAGTAATTACGTCACTATCATCACTGATGCTGTGGAGCAGGCACTGGGGAAGGTCCCACACTTCACTCAATGGCAGACAGCAAACAGATTCAGGAGCTAAATTCTGGAAGTGGATTCGGGAACTCATGGATTGGGATTGGAAGCAGAACAGACAAAGTCTGTGCAAAGAAAGGT
>NW_008604781.1:12642-36555 GCF_000691845.1 Merops nubicus
TGAATCCAACCAAGGTGCATGCGACTGTGTTCAGACCTGAGAATTTCTGCATGTTAATGTTGAGGAAAAAGAATTTTCAACATCACCTTTCATTTCTTTTACTATTTAAAGTCACTTTGTAAGCATGCCCTAAAATGATCCTGATGCCGACTTCAAAAATGTACTTTAGGGAGAAAATGGAAGATCAAAAGATGATGTATTTTTGAGATTTGCAAGGAATTGGAGCAAGGGGAAAAAAGTTCAGAGAGGAAGTAACTTGATTCCTTAAGGGAAAAATAATACAATTTTTATTTATTTATTTATATTACCCCAGAAGTTAATTACATTTCCATGAAAGATATCAAAACAGTAGCACTGTTAATGTTTAATACAATTTTAGATTTTTTTGTTTCTCCCCTGCAAGAAAATGCACAGGAGATGTGGACTAGGATCTCTAGTTGTTTCTTTCAGAGGCTATGCTTGTAAATAGTGAAATACACTAGGGTAGAGTTGACCCAGAAGTAAAATTCCTAATAAATTTACAAAAGAGTCTTAAAAAATGTTTTATGAAAAAATAACTGAATGCCACAGGAGCTTGTATGTCAGTATTCATTATAGATAAGTGTGCTGCATTCAACAAAGATAGGGTTAATTTTCACAAGAACCTGGAAGGGTGCACAACCAGGACAGCCAAACCAACTAGCCAAAGGGATAATTGGTACCACCCTGACATCATGTTCAGTATTATGAGGAAAGCTGCTCAGGGGAAGGGCACATAATTTGGGCAGGCAGTTGGACCAGCCATCAGGTTCTGTGTGGTAAGCAGTTACATTGTACATACATATTATTAAATTTTTATTATTACTGTTAGTTTTTGTCTTCTTGTGTTCTTCTATTAAACTGTCCTTATCTCAGCCAAGGAGGTTTTACCTTTTGATCCTAATTCTCCTTCCCATCTAACCTGGGCAGGGGAGGGATGAAAAAGTGGCCACATGATGCTTAGTTGTCCATTAGGCCTAGACCATGACAATGAAAGAAAGATACTACTGCATTTTATATAAATGAACGGATTGTCCAGGGAAGTTGTGGATGCTCCATCACTGGAGGTGTTCAAGGCTAGATTGGATAGGGCCTTGCACAACCTTGTCTAGTGGGACCTGTTACTGCCTGTGGCAGGGGTGTTGGAACTAGATGATCTTTAAGGCCCCTTCCAACCCAAACCATTCTATGATTCTAGGATTTAAATGAGAAAACGATTCCTTTGCTCCATGGATGTATTTTGCTTCATGACTTCTTATGACTGTAACGGTGGTTACGGATGCCGTTTCAGCAAAAGCTTTGTGTATTTGGAAAGAGTCCCTGCTCCAGAGGGTCAACACTTTTGAAAAGTAAAACTTTTTCATCCTTCTTACAGTACTCATTATAAGTATTCTTTCACGTATAAAGTGGCAGATGAAACCTCCTCTTTTTTTCCTGAAAAAGATTTGAAAGATTGTCTGTGATGTTTAATTCTGAAGCTGAACAAACTTTTGAATGGGCAAAGCTGGCTTTTCCTGTGGTTCATTTTACTTACCTGGGCAGAAATCCTGCAGAGTTAAAAGACAACTCTGTTAGAATCTATCAGAAGCTTCTGAGAGGGAAACAAAAGTATGGATATTGCATAAATAAAGCAGAGAATCAGAAGCCAGGAAGAGATAGAGGCACTGTGTGTACAGGAAAGGGGTCTTGGGAGAAGGCAGATGGCAGCTGACACTGGGCCAGCTATTAGTGAGCTCTTCATTGCGTGCTGACCTCGCAGCTGTGTGTTACCTGGGAAACAACCACCACAGCCAGTACTCACCAGGAAAACTTTGTACTGAGATTTGGGTCCCAAAAAACATTAGCCTAAATAACGAGGCACTCTGCCTGGGCTAATCGCTCCATCTTCTCAGAACATGTAGGCACCAGTGCTCTGTAAATGGCTAATGACTACCACAATGCAGCTCCCCTCTCCTTTCTCTTTTTGGTCATCAAGCAAAACAGACTCAAAAGTGTAATGGAGAAACCTAGGAAATGGCATGCTGAACAGGACAAGAGATGCAGAAATCCAGTAAATAGTGACCATCACTAGAAGATTCAGACAATCTGTTAAAGCCCATGGCTATGCAAATATATGTGAATCCAACTCTTAGATCTCATCTAGTTCTCTATTTTCCATGGACAGCCTTCAACACCGAAGCAGGAGCTTCAATAACCTTTCAAACATTATTAGTTATGATAGGAATTGACCGTTTTGGTTTCAGGAGAGACATCTTCTGGTGGGAAAATGTTCTGTTACTGAAACACAATAATATTAATAAAAATGTGTATTTGTCTTAATTTTAAGTTGAATAGTTTCAGTTAAATTCAATCACTCCTTCCTAGGTTTGTAAAACACTGTCTGGACCAATGCTGGAGATATGCCTATTGCTTTCCACAGCCTAAGTATAATGTATTCGACAAGAAACATGTTCTTATCTCTCTTCCTTATCCCACCTCAACATTTATCTTAAAACCAGACAGTGCTGGTGGCATAATGAGCAGGAGGAAAAGAAGGTTGGCAGTAAAATCTTGCAGAGGAAGCCAAGCTAACATTGATCTGCTGCTCTCTCAAAGGTAAGACTGTATGTACATTAGGACAGACACCTGACACCTTCATCTTCCTTACTGCTCTTAAAGATTGGCAATGGGTAATACCCTAACTCTATTGTACTTCCTTCCTCTGACTAGCAACGGTTAAAACCATGAAAGAGCAAGAGTAAGAAAGGAGAGTTTTGTATTATTCTAGTAAGAGTAAGAAGGGAATTCAGGTAAGTTTCCTGTGACTGACGGGGTCAGTTTAGTTCTCTCTGTAATTTTTGATAAGCTGAAGTAAAAAAAGTACTGTGAGACTGCACAGTGGAAGGGATGGCAGTAGAACTGGTTAACAATATAAGGAGCACGGTGAGACATAGCTGCAGATGCCCTGAAGTAAGTTAGGAAAATGAGAAGCTAGCAACAAGTCAGAACAAGAGGCCAACTTAGTAAATGTTTGGCCTCCATGCTCACAAACATAAAATTTGCCAACTGTAAATGAAATTGTCTTTAGGAGGGGGTAAACAGCTAATTGGCCTCAACATTGCATTCCCAGTGGAAGAGACTACATTCCTATAGATACGGTTATACTCTGAGAATCAGATGCCACCCTGTCTCATATCTTCCTAAAGTTTTCTTCTTCTGCTTTATCAAAAATATTCTTAGGTAACCTTTCAATGAATACTTCTGAGGTGTAAAAGTTTAGTTCATTTAGTACAAAAATGATTATTTTAATTTTCTCATATTCATGGATAGAAGTTTCCAAACTAATTTTATACAGTGATGCCTTTCAGTTAAAAGTTCTGCAAGAGTGAATTCCCTAAAACACAATGGGGAAGCAGAGGGAGCAGCATCACAAATATGGAAGGGCATTGCAACTGAAAGGGCTGATGCTATCAGGGCAGGAATAAATAAATAGCTGTTTCACAATCTAAATAATATTTGTCTTAATTTTTCATTCAATATAGAATGCTGTCTTGAACAGTCATTTGACTTAAGACTCAAGTCAGTAGGAACTACACAGAGTAGAAAACCAAGGAAAAGAAATAATCAAAGAAAACTTTACAATACAAATGATCCAAAATAGAAAGTTACATTTCAAATGCGCATGGTGAGATTCTGAAATGCTTTGTGTTTTTATTCCAATGTCTATTTCACAAAGCTGAGAATGTATACCTAGAGCAATATGCACCATGATATTAGAATTTCCTATTAAAAAAGGATTCCGAAAGTTTATTTCCTACTTGACTCACTCTGCTGTTGCCAACATCATCTTGGAAAATAAATTAGGAGAACAGTTTATGTTTTGCATGCACATGTTTGAAAGGTAAAAGGTACTTTATTTGTTTTCAGATAAGTGTTGTCTATATTTAAGAATCTTTACAAGTATAGCAGTAGCATAGAGTTTCTTCTTTCCCATGGAGTATGAAATTAAAGTGGGAGATATAATATATGATGTCCAGAGATCCTTTCCAACCCCCATTATTCTGTGATTCTGTGAAAATATTTTCTTAATTGATGTAGTTTAAATCAATTTTCTGAATGCTAATTTCAAAAAACTGTTAAATTATCTTCTGGGGTGGCGTTTTTTTGTGCGTGTGGCTATGTTTGCAGAAAACTATTTTATTTACTCTGTCAAACTTTATTCAGGTTCAGTGTCTGGTTTTATCATACTTCATAATCAGAGTAACATAAGAGTAGACATAATCAGCTATGTAATTTAATACAAATGGAAAAGGCTGTGAAGTCCTATGCAACTCGGCTGCATTCAGTCAGATACCTCCACATGCAGTCTTGACTCAAGTAAATGCTAACCTAATTATACCTTTGACTAAATTAAAACTGACTAAGGAGATCAAAAAGTAGATGTGACTATTAGCTGTCTTCGAAAGTGTACCAGAGAAAATGAGATAGTTCATTCCATATTTTAACCTTAACAAAATGCATAAATAAATTCTGCAAAAGGAATACTAATTTCCTGTAGTCCTTAAGCAGGGCTCCTTTGATTTTAGTCCATAAAAATGTAATAAATTTGGTATGCTGTAAAAAATTCTACCATCTTAAATGAATTATGCTGACTCTTTACCTGTTAGAAAAAATTGCTATAATCTAATATCTAATCCATCTTCCTCCAAATTGCCCTTGATTTTCTATCTAACTGTACAGGATAGGATCTTACAAAGCTTGCAAGGAAGACTAGGGTTTGGAGCAAGATGGAATAGAGATGAAGTGCCCAAAAAGCCGTAGACACTGATAACTTTGCAATGCTTACAAAGCAGCATTTAACCAATATTTAAGGTGAATAATGGAACAGTCATTAATTCTCATTGTTAAATCATAGATATGGTAATATTTTAAAACACTGTAGTCCATTTCAGTGGAGCTTAGGCAGATGAAAAAACGAGATTTGAGGATCCAGTCCCTCATCTTTAAGCTTAATACAGGTGAAATTATTTACACTTATTATTTAGTTTTTTTACTCCTTATATTTTAACTGGAGCTTAGTGCTCATGGTAAAGTCCTTAAAATAACTCATGGTTCAGAAGGGAGAAAAAGAAAAGAACAGTGTTCTGTGTCAGTAAAGAACAAAAGCATAGTATCTCAAGAGTTACCATAAATTGTAGGAAAAGCTCTAGTACAGTCATCATACACATCACATTAAAATAAAATAAAATAAAAGAACCCTTTTGTCAAATATGGGTATTTTACAAAGTTTAAGTTAAATGTGCCAAACAATTAGGATTCAGTTCACTCTTCTTTAGAGATTTACTTAGATTTTCCTAATTTTTTAAAAAACTCTTCCCAAAGGGATTTTACAAGTTCAGTGTATGTAAACAGTAAACAGGAATAATACAGCACTCCCCAAACGCAGGCTGTTCCATCCTTCTCTCAGAAGGGACTATGAGTATGCATAAAGCAGTATGATTAAGAATGTATTTGTTTTATGGCTCAGTGGGAGCTGAAATTATTAAGTTCCTTTATCATCTTTCCATTTCTACGTATATTTTAAGTATTTCTGTTAAGGAATACCAGCATCAGAACAAAAGGGGAGCAAGCCCTTCTTCTAAATGCAGCACATGTTTAGTTACCTACTGTATGCATAGGTTTCCATTTGATAAATACTGTTTAAACCAAGAGAAATCACAGGCTGCAGAAATATTTGTGCACGGCACAGATGAGAGACACTGCAAAGGTAGTTTTCAAGTCCTTATCTGCAAAGAGAAAGAGATGATTGCCTTAACCTTTGATATCAGTATGAGAACTGTTTCAATGCTCATGAGGCTCAAAAGGACTTACAAAGTGATGAAAGGCTGAGCTGTATGGGCTGCATCTTACTGGCAAGCAGCTGGCTATTCCACACGGGAGCCTGCGCTGGGGTAGCACTCATTCAAACGCATCAAAACACTGCCTCTCACTGCTGCAGGATCAAAAACCCCTGGAAAATGAAAACATTCCCATGGCAGTTCCCATGGCTAGCACCAACATGTAAAACTCATCAACAAATGAAGTAATCAGCCATCAGTCTCTTCTTTCTCAAACAAATATTGTCATATTAAAAAAAGAGAAACCTAAATTCTCCTTTCCTGATGCCTGAAGGTTGACTGTGATGACCTAAAGAGGTCCACCAAGAATTAAACGTTCTGCAGAATAGAACGAACTATTTTCACTTTACTTGAAGTATTTTATTTTTGTATTCTCAATATACAACCATATAGTATTTCAGTTCAATAAAAATTAAACAGAACACACATAAATTCAGTTTGTAAAGATTTCACAAATTTATTTTTTTTTCTGTCATAAAATCCAAGCATATGATCTTTCCCTCGGAATTTCTTTCCATGTCCTGAAATCTTCAAGTTTTTATATACATCAGAAAATTGACTTTCTACTGTGCAGATTTACACTTTTATATCTTCTTTGGTATACTCATATTTTGTGGAGCTTTTAGAGAGCTTTTGCAATACATTTAGGCCTTACTATATTGCACATGTAGAAATATTACTAAGGTTGGAGACATATTTAATGCCTGAATAGTTTTTGGATTACCTCTCTGTTCTCAAACAACAATTCCAAGGTTATTTATAAGTACCAAATTTCAAAGTACAGGAATACAGGCACAGGAAGAAAAATTGTGTTTTATAAAAGTGATCTCTCATAAAACATAGTTTCTCATTTATTCTTATTTACTACTTTTTCTGCCAAAGACTTCCTTTCCTTTTAACCTAGGAATTGCATGTTACTAGTAAGAGATCAGTAAATACATATGCCCTGGGCATTCTTTTCGGTGGGGGAGAGGGGAGGGGAAAGACAGAAGACTTATTTCTGTGAATGCCTGATATGAAGAGGGAGTCAGCATTCTACCTTTTTCAAGGCTTTCCAAATGATGAAAATATCAATTAACTCAGAAATTTTCATGAAATGCAGAGATAAAAGCCAGCTCATGGAACTAGGAAAAAATGTGAGTTAGAAATTCAGGATCAGAAATTAGAAATTGGAATAAGAAAAGGGGGAAATCATCTCATACCTGTGAACCTTTTATCTCCTCCATTACGTTTGTTCTAGCCTAATTCACATGCACAGCACTTTCATAGACGTTACCTGTGTATCTTATTACAGATAGAAAGTTTAAAGGTATGAATAAGCATTGGGTGGGTGGTTTTGGTTTGGTTTTTTTGTTTTTTTTTTTTTTTTCTGCATCTTTGAATATGAGCCCTATTCATTTTCTTCCTCTGATGTGAGTGAGTGGGCAGATGTGACACACGTGCTTCTTGAAATGGTTATCTTTGTGCACTTACGAGCTCTGCTGAGTGAATTCACCACTCTCAGGAAAAAAAACATAATGTCTTGAAGCAACTGATTGCTGGCGGGCAGTTACCCGCTTGGAAACCTTCAAAAAGTTCAGAAAGCCTGGTTTAGCACCGTTCGTCTAGCTCCGTTAAGACAGGGAGAGAATGTAAGCAGTCCATTTCTGTAGTCGATGGGAAACATCTGGAGTGAAGATACAAAACACCACAACACGGCCTTACATCAGCTGGCAGCTATGTCACTATACACTAATCTTGTCCCTTAAAAGTGCTTCAAATGTGTTTCATCATTCCTTAGGCTTTTTAGGGTTTTGTTTATATTTTTTGTGTCATTCCAAGTTATTTTTATATATATATATATGTATGTATATATATACACACATATATAATTGGGCAGACAATGGAAGGAGGGCAATGAAGACCCTTCTTTTTAATACACAGATGTGCCTTTTTATAACATTGTCTGGGTGCAGGCTGGTAACACACAAGAACATCCAATTTCATTGACTCATACCCAAGACCCATGGTTCACTATGGCAGATTTCAGATGAACACTGAGAATTAAGAAATGTTTAAGAGACACTTTCTACTTTTTGATTAATAAGTAAAGAAGTAAAATTTGGCATATGGGTTAGACTTAGCAATATAGTTGGCACTTCTGTTTATGTCCCGGTCTGGCTAAAAATTCCAATGATATCTGAACTCCGTTTTTCTTGTGAATGAAAAATCAATTTGTAGGAGCTTATTTTTTTACTGAAAACACCCTCAATCTGCAAAGTAGCAGCATTTAGATTTGTAATTCCTTCATTTTTCCCTAAAGCATCTATATCAACTTCTCTCAGTACTCCACAACAGACCCTTATTTGCTTCCCTACAGACATGTGCATCATCAATTCTCTTGGCTCCCTTTTTAACAAGTTTGGGATATTTGAAAAAGACACAGAATCTATTTTTGGATTACATACAGGGAAAAATAGGAAATTAAAAATAAATGAAAAAATATATAGGAGCATGACCGACTTATCACAGTCAATTAGAACCTTTTTTCTTTACTAATAACTGTATTTGTTTTAAAATATATATTTAATGGTTTTGAATACTAGCTTACAAACCATCACTCTGTCTTCTTAATGTATGGGAACATTTGCACTTGATTATGCTGTAACCAAATTGCATGCATATATTTTCTAAATGGCTAAACTTTACCATGGTGAGATGAAATAGGCGTATTTTGATGCACTGTATATTCTTTTTAGATTCTTACCAATAGCTATCAATAAATAATCAAAAACCTTTTGAACTATACAAAATTTTCTTATTGACTTCTATATCTTGACTGAATTTTCGGGCATGTAGAGAATACTGAAGCCTTGATATGCCTGCAAATATTTAATGACTAGCTCATGAACCAGCCTGCACAGATTCTCATTTCTCCTAGCATCTCTCTCTATTTATGATAAAATTAGATACTTATATCAGTAAAAGGAAGACAGTTAATATCTTCCTCAGTTTTCAAACCAGTAAGACCATATAGAAGTTCCATACTATTGGTAGTATCTTTTGAAACACCTGGATTATCATAATTCCCAAGATCATTTATAGGACAATATTGATATTTAAAATATGTATTAAAAAAAAAGCAATTACAGGCATTTTTTTTAGTTATTGTTTTCATCCCTAAGAAATTCTTCTTTCAGGGATATCTGTATAAGTACAAATATTAACATAGGTGTGGATACATATGAATGTGCAAAGAGGAGTTCAAATGTCATAGGAAATTCTAATAATATGAATCTTATATTTCAAATAAGAAAATACAAAGTGTGTTCAGACCATCACAACAGATAGTGTATTGCAGAGAAGGAATTTCCATCCACCCACTATACCTGTCATCATTTCACATTTCATCCTACCTTTTTTCAAAGATTCCATATTCCTAAACACATCTCAGAAATAAAACCAACAATGGACCATTTGCTCCTGTACTACAGACTTGTGTAGATCTGCAGCAGCTCTGGATTTCTTTGAGATATTTTGTTCTAAAACATTGTCTCTGTATATACTGTTTCAACATTTTAATTTCTGTTGTTGCATTTGGGTTTTTTTTTTAGTAGAAGTTCTTGTCTATCCAGTGGTTGTTTTCCTTTTTCCTTTGTTTTCTCTACATTGTTCTGCTGTTTAAGTTTTCATCTGCAACAGAAATAGGTAGTTCTTTATGACCGTGAAGAAATCCCACCTTCTCATCCCTACATCTAGAACCTCACTCAGAGAAATTTGAATTATCTGTAGCTAAATTGCTAAGTATATCAGTGTTTAGGCACTGCCCAAGTGATCTCCCTTTTTGCAGAGTTCAGTAAAGATAAAAACATGATCTGCTGAAGCAAAGAATGGAAAATTAGTGGGACTATTCTGCATAGATAAATATTTTTTTTTGTGATACAGATGCTTTCAAGTGGTAAACCGTGTCTGTATCCCTAATCTCATCTGCCACAAGAAGAAAGCTTTGGTCTAGAGGCTGAGAGGCAGAAAGCAGCTTGCATTTCATGGCTGCTGCAGTCAGACTGGCTGCATGCACGCTGCACACCATTGTCCTGTGTGGTAGCCCCTGTGACTTTCGGACAAAATTACCACTTTGCTTGAACATGAAGCCTATCTGAAGACCACGAGAGTTATCCTGCACATAACATGGAAAGAAGCGTATGCTTTGCATGCTCTGAGAAGCAGAATGAAGATGCTTGTGGGTATTATGAAGGCACAGGTCTACTGAGAGACTGATAGGTGATTAGATGAGGAAGCAGTACTTGCTGCAGTCTCTTTGTGTTCGTCTCTCTGTATAGCCTGCCTGAGGGCATCAACCAGGCAGGGACTACCTGGCTGCATCTGTGCATCGCAGACTGCCCAGATTGGTCTGGAATGAGCTGGATAACAAAAGTAGCATTTTCTTTCTTGTAGCATTTTTGACAGGGTCCAAAAGATGATGAAAAACATGGTAGTGCTGATTGACTTGAGGCTTTGTGGTGAATGAGTACGCGTGACTTGGTCTGACAAATTAATAAAGAAAACAATTAAGAGTTAAAGCAATAGCCTGCCCTGTAAGGACACCAAATGTAATGTTGAGCACTGCATAGAAGATACAGCCCAAGGAGAAGCTGTTGTACATAACAGCCAAGCTGTCAGGTGCAGACCTGAAATGTCAACAGTTTGCAGCAAGTATCAAGTTCACCTGAGTCCACCTTATTCCAGTTTGAACAAACTGATTTTCCTGATGTCCTGATTGAGTATGATTTGTGCATACGTTTGTGGGTTTTAGGGAATCGCTACCCATCCAGTATACCTGCCATGCCAATTAAGTAAATTTCGGATCATATGTCACTGCATGGGGTGTTCGTAGCTATTGCCTGTGGCACCACAGGAGTGAACCATCCCCAGGGCCACACTGAGTTATATCCCAAGGAGAACCTGTGAAAAGGAGGCATTTATTCAGTGTTGACCACAGCAAGGATCCAAGTGTCCCAACCAATCTAACAACACAGGTTTGCTCTTATGACAATATCTGCAGGAATGGGTGTGTACAGTCAAGTTCTGTTGATATCTGTACCAGAAAAAGCAAGTTAAAATCTTAGAATCATTTATGTTGGAAAAGACCTTTAAGATCATCAAATCCAACCACAAACCTAACAATCCCAAGTCCACCACTAAACCATGTCCTTAAGCAACACATCTACACATCTTTTAAATACCTGCAGCAATGGTGACTCCACCACTTCCCTGGGCAGCATTTCCAATATTGGCAACCCTTCCAGTGAAGAAATTTTTCCTAATATTCTATCTAAATTTCCCTCGCTCTACAGCTCCTTCTAGGCCCTTTGAGTGGAAGTCAGTGGTAGATTTATGACACTTGGGACTGTATGAAACTATCAAACGATATGACCCTATTGCTCATTCAATGACTTTTGAGTTTAGTTTTTTTTTTTTCTTTTCCTGCTGCCTGTGTTTGTCAGTGTACTAATACCTATTGCTATACTGTACTGTAAAGAAAAGCTGATTTCAGTAATTTCTCTCTCATTTACTTTGTACTGGTTTTTTTGTTGAAAATGTTCCTGTTCTCAAAAACACACTCATATCTAAGGATAGGATTCATCTTTTGCTCCGCAACTCGTCTCTATCTCATTCATCAACATCACAGCCCAAGATTATACTTCAAAAAGATTCAGTTTTGTATGGCTTTGAACTTATCTGAGAACTTCAGATGATGTACACTGCCTTTAGAGGCTTTGCTGATGCTGACTTGATTAACATGCAAATAGCTTTCGATATCTCTGCTCAAATTAACATTCCTATCACCTTTATCCCTCAAGATAACTGTTTCTCCTGGCTAAACATCAAAACTGGATGTCAGTATTTCCCAAGATCTTAAATTTAAAAAGACAGAGCCCATATTTATCAATAATTTCTCCTTTTCTAAAGCAAATCCCCAGCAGATGAAGCTCCATATGGCATAGTTATTAACTGCATTTTGCCTGCTCTACAATCACACTGAAATTCCACTGAAAGGACTGTATTTTTTCATTGATACACCTCCACTATACAGGAATGGGGGAAGCCAGAAATATTCCCAGTTTTCTGTCCTTTTCCTTCTTCCCCTTTCTTTCCCTCTGACAACACCCAGTAGTGATCAAAAAAACCCTGCTATATGAAAATTTCTTTGAAGAGAGACATCTGAAATTTCATTTCACTCCCCTCTCCCTTTAAAAAGAATGAATCTGCAATCAAAATGCCTGTGATACTGTTCCTAGCTCAGGCTTTTTGCAGCCACTGCAGCTCATTTCTCCCTCTCACCTACCTCCAGCACAACTACTGCTGCTCTTTCTGGACACCAGCTACCACAGCCTGCAAGTCTATTTTGTACTTCCACTGGATACCTATCTCCCTTCTGGTGCTGTGGCTTCTACTGCTGAATGCATCCTCATTTCTCTCCCAAAGCTGCAGAATCTCTCTGTCAGATATAAAGGCAGCTGGTTCTCAGAATTCAAACCTGATAAATGATGCCCTTAGCAACTGAGCATTGCTGCCACTACCATTGTTTCTATCACAAGAAACAGGATACATCAATCTGTATTTGTTAACACTATAAGGAGGAAACACAAATAGGCGTAGTCACGTTTTTCGTAGGTTATTTCAGTGTATTGGTAAGATTTGCAGTATACTTTTATATTCTACGACTCTTTCTAGCACTTTTTTAAATAACCTTAATCACATACCTAATTTCTTTCATTTTTCTACTGTTTCTATATGTACTTTGTCCAGAAAGAAATATTTAAAAGCCCTTTAAATATAACATTTGATCTATAACATTGTAAGAGGGTCATATTTCATTTGGAAACACTCAGGTCCTTCTTCCCAAGGCTTTCAGCTCATTTTCATCAGATCAATACAAGCGGTTGTGATTGTGAACTATGTATAACAGACGTGACTACACCACCAAGTCTGAAGCATTGTGTCAGTGTATCCAACCTAACATTAAACTATCTACTGTAGCTTCAGTGATTTTAAAGTGTCTTTAGATTTGTTATTTGAGTGCTTAGCCAGCTTTTAGTGCAAAGTTATCACATATAAGTCTAAGTTATCCTTCCATCGTAATCATCCCACTGCAGTAACTGTAGCAGTGGTCCGAACATGATTGGAAAGCAATAAACTTATATATGCACTGCGAGCTGATTACCCATAAGTGTATGTATTACAGTAGCAAGGTAAAATAACATTCCCTACAAGTTTTTTTATACTTGAAGATTACTCTCTCCCACTATATGACTCCTTTTAAACTCCAAGTACGTCATGGAAAGTATTTCTTTGTTTAAAAAATATAGTCAGATATGAGCAATTCAGGAGAAACAGACACCTATATTTACTGACCTGTGTTAACTCAAACCTAGCAGTTAGGGTGTGAATAACACTAAAACTGCAGCAACCACTGAGTACTTGCCCAAGGTCCTGAGGTTGTGTGTTGCTTGGTTTGGAGGCTTGTGATGCGTTTGAAGAATCAGTCTTTACTGTGATGGCTGCTTCTCCAGTGTGACTGTCGCCTGAACTAAAGTTAGCTTGATAAGAGCTACCCAGGCTACATTCAGTGTGGAATCTGGCAATATGCTATAAAACAAAGCTGTATTGAAGCAGTAGGGAAGGTGAGCAGCAACTCACTCATCTGAAGACTCACCCACAACTAGTAGTATGAGCGGGGCTTAGTTCCTCTCTATTGTTTTTTCTGGTGAGTAATGTGCTTTCCATGAAATGTACTCTAGGTTTGCAGTATTGATTCTTATTGGCACAAAGCATGGCATTGTTTAAATCTGTTAAAATTATTCTAAATAAGTTTTAAGACCAAGAAATTTGAAACTCTCTACTAAGTAGTAAAGAGGAACACATGGTGGAATTTGTTACTTTGTTTACAGGACAGTATGTTAAACTTTGCTCTACTAGATGTGTTGAATTCTACGTTTGTCCAAAGCAGATATTAAAAGAAATGTCAAGTTTCAAATTCCAAACTCAGATTTCAACCTATTCAAAACAATTCAAGGACATGTCATGTTTAAATTAGCTACTTCTAACAATGCAAACTAGCATCTTGTTTGCTATCCTTGCCGTGCTCATTCCTATGTTCAGAGAGTCCATTTTTTTATTTTTTTTAATAGCAGAGTGAATGCCAAAATATTCTTTTTGTGGGCAAGCAAGCACTCGTAGTTCATAAGCATTTGAAAGATGATCAAACCACTTTCAGCATCTATGAGAAAAGCCCTTCTCCCTAATGACCTCTTGTGCTGAACCAAAGCTTTAAATCACATACCCAAAATAAAAATGTGAAATGAAGACTGAAGTGAAAAATTAAAACACATTTTTTTTCCCCTTTCTTCTGTTCTTTTCCTTTACTTGTATTTTTTTTCTTGAAAAAATAGTTTGTTGCCTGTGAGAAGCTGATAAATCATGGAAGCTTTTCTATCTGGAAAGGTTTTATTGTTCCAAATCTCCAGACTCACATTGGTCTTAATTCTCCAGTATATTAAAGTCATAAAGCCATTTTAACCGACAGCGTAGGATTATTTTGGTCAAATGGGATTCTGTGATGATGGAGAGCTGCCATAGAAATGTATTTGTCTCCTCGTATCCTTTTGGCATAGATGATGTACATGTGGAAAAGGTTCCCTGTTTTTCACTACTTTGTGGCTGCTAAAATGTGTTGTTGGAGTCATTGGCTTAGGGCACAAACTAAATGCACAAGAGCTGTTCTGACTTACTACAAGCACTAGTATTTGTGTAACCCTTTAATTTTTGAATTATTTTGAAATAATTCAAAACATTGTACCATTTTCTTTTTTTTTTTTCCCCTTTAAATTATTGCAACACTTCTTTGGATGTATTCTACAATGAAGCATAATGCAGAAAGGAAGATGGAATTGGGAAGAAAAATACATCCTTACTGTAGCCTGCATCTTTTCAAAGCAAGGAGAAAAAAAAAGCAGAAAAGCAAGTGAAAGGGTTTTGAATTCCTGAGTGCTGGCTAGTACAAAGACCTAAAGTAATGATTCCTTGCTCTGTAATTCCACAACTGAAAGTATTTCTGTTATGTTTTTGATGAAACTGGAACTAACTCTTTACAGGCATGGCAAGCAATTTTTTTTTTTCTGTCTGTTGTAAATCCATACCTATTTCTTTCTCCTGTGAAGGGATAGGTGTGGAATCTTCTCTATAAAAATTATTTGGGAGAAAATAATCTTTAAAATAATTATTTAGATAGATGTTATTCATAATATATTTAAAACAAACAGCTTTTTAACGCATCTTTTAATGAAAATCCATTAGAGAGCTGCTTAATGAGCATTAAAAATCAAACTGAGCCTTCACTGCACTGTTGCTAGCTGATACATATTATCAATTCTTGAAAGATTTCTGGAATTTCCTTCCTTGCATTCATTTAGACATTAAATACTTCTTTCAGGAAAAAGAAAAGTTAATGGGAGAACGTCCCAACAAGTTTGTAGCTATCTCAGACCTGACTAATTATATGGACATGGAATCACAGGGTTTACTGTGTCTTAGTAACTTAGGTGTTTTCCAGAGTATTCCAACCAGTTCTTGCCTCTCCAACTTGCCTCTCATAGTAAGTCTGTGCTGTACTGCTAAAGCATAAAAGATAAACTTCTAGATTTACAACTGTTTCAAGCACATTTAGGTATGTGAAGACATAGAAGGTGAAAGAAAGAACAATAAGAGCCTCAAACCTGCAATTACCACTCTGATAGCAGATTCATGGGCCTTGGCTGAGCCCATTATCTCTAAAAACCTAGAAAGCAAGAGAAATTCCATCCGAGCACTACACAGAAGTGGAACCCGTCTGTGCAGAACTAATTGCAGGATAAAGGTTGTATATGTTTTCAAGGAAGCAAGCCTAACACTGAGTTGCTCAGTCAAAAGAGGTAGCTGCCTGCCAGTTTTCATTTCTATTGCATTTTTCCAGTTAGGAAAGCTATTGACCTGGAAGAAATAGATATTTGTGGCCTCCTAGAAAAAGAGGTTGACTGGTTTTGCTTTTGCTTCTCTTCTGAGGGACGATGACACGGTAAAACATGGGTTTTGATTTTTTAAAAAATAGGCTTGATGACATCATCTTTCAAACTGTTTAGAAAATAGACATCAATTAGAACCTAGCAGATTTCATCCAATGAGGTCTATTTTATTATCACTGATACTAGTCAACACACAGCATATTTTTTTGCTGAAAAAGAAGCTTAGCTTAATATTTTGCTAAGATTTTGATATTATGCATTATAATTTACTTCATAAATCTCAGAAATATACATAACCTTATACTGTGGTCCCAAGAGCAAATAGATTAATAAATACATCTAATATACATACACGCATATGTAATTTACATATCATAGGTGCACATACTTTTGTTTCAGGAAATCACTGTTAATAGAACATCTCTGTGTCTGTTTTCAATGTCTCTGCTCCAGTTCAAATCCATTCCAAGTACATGGTACTTGCTACCTTCTAAATAAATTGCAAGTCATCTCATTTGGCAGGTCTGAAGTCTCACCTCAGGAGAACAAAGTCAGAATAAGCTATGAAGATTGAACTGCACACATTCACCAAAAGAAACAATTCTTCCATATTTGACTTGAACACCAATTACATTCCCACACATTCATTATTCTGGAATTGATTATATTTCAGAGCCTAACTTCTTTTTCAGTTTAGTTGTGGAACTGTGCTCCACTGATGTAGTTTGTTATAGTCTTTGCATAGGCCTTCTTCCAGAGTCTCATATGCACATGTAGATGAAACATTATGGCTAGACCATGGATTTTCAGACTGCTGACAGACATGTGGTTTAGTTCTTGGTTGTAAACAGAGCTAACAGAAGTTCCCAGTCTCAAAATGGTATTGACTGATGTGAGGTTGCAAAGTATGAGTGGCACAGACTAGAACCAGATAGCAATGCAGTGATAGGAACCGTGACATGACCAAAGGCAGAAAAAGGGTGAGTGAGGGAGAAGATAATTGTGTTCTTTTTCCCTTTGATAAGGGTGTCTTGGTTGAACAGTTTTCAAATGTCACATTTTTAAAACCATTTTTTCTGCAACATACCTGACCAAACACATTGTTTCATTAGAAAAGGTTGTGTTGATTTAGCTGTTTTGATAAACTTGCCAACAGGTCATTGAGGTCAAGGAATACTCTGGTTAAATATAGAAAACACACAAACAAAACAAAACCCCCAAACTAACAAACAGCTCTCCCAAAATAACCAAACTTGAAACCCGTGAGGTATTTTCCCAAATTAAAAAATATTAATTCACTACAAATTCGTTTAGCTTACAAGTATCATTTGAAGAAAGCATAAGAAAAATAGTTGATGTTTCAGAACATGTTCTACCATACTAAATTAATTAAAAAATGCATAGTATGCCTCCTAGTCTATCTAGGCAGGGACTTTAACCTCTGCCTATGTCCAGACATGCTTCTAGGGTTGTTCCAGAAAGACATAGTGAGGCAAGTCTTGAGGCTGCTGTTAGAGCACTGTTTGGAAAGCAGTCTAGATAGACTGACTGAATCCTCTGTTAGGCCACAGTGATCACAGCAGGATTTGTGAACAGTCACTCAGGGAGTAAGCGAGCTATGAGCTAAGCCCAGGAAAAAAAACTAGAAACAATGGAGTGTGCTTCCTTCAAATGTCAGAACTCTTCAGAGGAGTGCTGTGATAGTGAAAAATAATGGAAATTCTTTTGAATTCCCTTGAAAAGGAAATATTCTGCAGTTCTTGTAGGCAGTGCTTGCCGCAATACTATTCTGAAAGGTTTCACTGAAATATTCTGCTCCAAAGGACACTGTTTGCATATATCATGTCTGGTTCTATAACTGAAGTGGTTAGTATAACAAAAAATATGATTAGACTGCCTTTACCTGAAAGCTGTTCTTGTATGTCACTATATCCACCTCTTTTCTTTACTGTACTATGACAAGGACAGTGAGACACACAGCTTGCCTTTCTGATGATTACTTATTTGCCCTCCACAAATACAAATTGCTTCCTTGCCTTTTTAATGAGAATTCCATTGGGTTGACTCACGACAACAAGATTATTTTCCTAGAAATACCTTGTTAGATTTTACCCTTTCAGCAATGTTAGAGTGGTTGATACTATATCAAACTGACAGTGTTTAGAGGGAATTAAATATTTTGAGAGTTAAGAGAACTCTGTACAGGCCAGCAAAATGACTAACAGCTCTTTCAAGCTGATCTATCTTTGAAGGTGTTTATTCTGGAAGTAATACTTCTGATGCCAAGCATAGTCCTTCTCTGACAAAGAAAGGTTTAAATTCACTTTTATGAATGTTTGTCCTTCTCATGTTCCAGATCTCTCGCAATGCCAAACATCAGATGTGGAGGGCTAGAGATTTTAGTCACAGACCTGCCCAGTAGGAAAGATACGGAAATAATAAGTGGAAATGCGGTGTGTAGTACTCATTTTATCAAAATACTAAAGTATTTTGAAGTAACAGGTTTCAGGAACACTGGAACATCTGTGTAATCCAAATCTAAATGGGCAATCATGTGCATAGAGAAAAGAGCAATGGCACAAGTACCTGAGTAACACAGACATGCCACTGGCCTGAGCTGTGTCAGTTACAACTCAGCTGTGAATGGTTCCTTCATTCCATTTTCATAGACACAATTCCTGCATTATCATCAAAGCCCACACTCTAAAACATACAAAATATCTGATACCTCATATGTGTAAGATAAAATTTAAAAATAAAAATTAACACATATCCTCTATAAAAAAAAAAACAGCTTGGAACAAAAAGATAAGCACTTATCCAGATAATCCTGGGCAGTTGTTCTGAAGCATTTTTTATTATCAATTATTTAATTTTCTTTATATCATTTTGATCATACTATAAATGTTGAATAAAGTAAACAATTACTGGATTTGTGTCCTCCTGCTGTATATCACAAGCTGTTTTAGGGTTTTCTGTTCTGTTTTTGCTCAGACATGCCTTTTGGAATGGTTTTGATAGACTGTTTGACTACCAAAGAGAGGCACTGGCAGAATTTTAAACACTGCAAATGAAATATGTTTAAAGTCTGAGGAAGAAGAAAAACATGAATTTATACAATGCAGCTTTTCACTGTGCCAATCTATTAAAACATTAGAAATAATGAATTTTGTCTACCTGTTGTAGGTTTTAACTGTATTTGCCTGTTTCCAAGGGAGCATATTAAACAAGCCCTTAGGGAAAAAAGGATGTGCTAATTATAAGATTTAATGAATATAGAAATTGGTAGCCAAAAAGTTAGCACAATTATGTTTCTATTTCAATTTCAAATGAGTCCTGTATTCCTTTGCAATAACTGGAAAATGTAGACTGTTCAAGAATAAAACAAAGGAAGAGGCAGAGGGAAGAGCAAGGGAAGAAAAAGGATCGTGCTAAATTTAGTAAGCCTTGTAAGGTACTCTGATCAAAAATCACCTTTGGTGATTTCTGTACTTTCAGTACAAAAATCTAATTTTAACCAAAATCTGCCACTGTCAGAACTGATCACTGTTTTTTTCCTTTTCTTATGCAATTACACTTACTACTATATGCTAACTCTGATCACGCATACTGTAGAATCACTGTGGTTTTTTGCAGTATATTTGTCTTGTGTTTTTCACCTTCCTTATTTTTCCAGCAAGATTTGTAGAAGTTCTTACACCTCAGAAACTGAGAGACAAAATAAACTCTTTAGTGTACTCCTTGAATGTCTTCTGGTATTATGCATAGATTTTTTTCCTTTGGGGAGAGGGGAAAGAGGAGTGGTTGAGTCTGCTCTCAGCCACTGCTAAGAATTCAAATTTAATATGAAGTAAAAAATTAATATCAACATTAATTTTAATTCTGCTTAGGAAGAACATCATGTAGATGCCCAACATTTTGTACAGCAGAACAGGCTAGTTTAACGTATTTCAGCTAGTGTCTTCCAAACACGAAAATATGTTAAATTATTAGAGGAAAGTATTAAAGTGGACTGTGTCCTCCTTGTATTTCTAGATCCATATTTGAAGATTGGAAGTCGATAAAAAATTAAGGCATATTCTCAGTCTTCAGAAGCTAGACTTTTCTCACTATATTTCTTGGAAAAGTGGCTGTGATGTGCAATCATTTTACAAAGGTAATAGAAAATGGTTTACAAAACCAGCATAAGAAGACTGTTCTTATCTGTAATTAGCTGTAATAAAGAAATAATGCTTAAACAAAAATTTGATATTTCACAAGGTTCAGCATGGCCTCTGGAACCTCACTGAGAATGCTCTCAAGTGCTAAGCAAAATGTCTTGGGGGGAGGAGGGTGGGAGAACAATGGAACAATTATTCTCTTTCTCTTTTATTCATCTCTACTTTCCAAGAAGGAATAATATCAATAAAAGACACAGACAGGCATAGATGCATAAATATAAATGTATATAAGCACCTTTACCTTGGGAAAATTCACTTGGGTGACATATCTTTCTCAAAGAATCACTGTCAAGCCCTCTGCAGTGTCAAATATGTTGACAGCAAGCATCATCATGACTGTAATTTGTGAGTCATTCTGCCAGCTCCTGTCTGTTAAAAGCAAACTGTCCTTGAACACTGAATGTTTTTCCTCCCATACAGTGGCCAGCGACTCTTCTCTCCACATAGGAATCCAGAGATGCAAAGAAAGTTTTCTTCTTCTATGACAACATGAACTATTCTCTTGTCATCCAGAGCAATCTTCAGATAATTCAGTATCCAAATCAGGTCTGATCTGGCTATTTTACAACACAAATGTGGCTGGTTTTCCTACAGTTGTGCTGATTCAATGCAGCAGTGACTGCTATGTTGGTGAAGAAAAATAGTATTAGCCTGAAGGAAAATGCAGGGCAGTCTAAATGGATTTGTTGACTTCGAATGAAAGTAAGATCCTGTGCAATATTAGATTTCACTCATTGCACTTTGAAGTATTAAAAGGTTACCTTCCACAGTCTACCAGTAGCAGAAGATAAAACATACAACAAAAAAATGTCAAATTATTACTTCATTCCCATGTTCATTAGTGTGCATTTTCAGAATGTTACATTTGAAAAGAATGCATAATTCTAAATTGTTTTCACTACACATGGAGACAAACTTCAAGCAGAACTCACCTTCTGGGCAAAAGATGTCAACCAGTCTGACAACATAACATTGGTGGGTTCTATAAATTTGTCCAATTCTGGCATGTAAATGTCATTAAAGACAACGCTGATCCTTGGGGACATACACCATCTGCCTCTCCTATTCTATAAAATATAAACAAATATATTATCAATGTAGATTTAGTACAACCTATGGTTACTATTATTTTGACCCCTTCTCTAGTGATTAAACCATGCAAAAAAAGTACAGGCACCTTCTATAGCCTCTAAACTACTAAATCTTGTGTTTGTTAACTTGTTGATTTTTTTTTTTTAATTTTGGCCTGTAATAGTTCCATTTTTCATTGATTTTTTTTTTTTTTTTTTTTTTTAGGTTCTATATTTAGCCTCTAAAGATATAATCTGGTTCAAACAGAAATGCCATTATGTGTGGAACACAATTTTAAAAGGTTAATAGCTGTTTGCACACTGATAGATTTAGAAATGCACCCAGTCTCAGCCAATGTAACAGCTGCTTTTCAAGGATCATTGACAATATTAAACTGTGCTGAATAGGAAGGTTATATGTCCTGCCATCGTGCAGCAGCAGCATAGAGGGGAGGAAAAAAGAAAAGAAAGAACATTTGCAGGTCTACACCTTTTGGTTGAAATGGTTACCATCTACCTAGAGATTCTTCTAGGAATTTTTGGTTTAATCTTCAGTAAAGTAGTGATAAAATATAAGTCTTGTGATGAAAGCCCAGACAACAAAGCAGATTGTCAATATATCCCTCCTCTACACTTATTCACATCCAAGAAATGCAGCTCTGGTAATATCCATTGGAGAGAAAGGCAAATAAACTGAAAGGGACAAATGGGTAGAGCTGGAATACTTTCTTACATATTTTCTTTCCATTACATTTGGAGGCATTCTATTAAAAAGGAAAGCATATCATAAAGTATAAAAAAAATATATTTGTCTTGGTGTGTGAAAATCTGGGCAGGTATTTATGTATGAAGCCTTCCTAACATAAAGTAATATTCTGAGGAATAGAGAGGTGATAGTCTGGAGCAGAAACAAAACTGACAAGAGTCTTTTTTTAGAGGTCTTGGTGAGCTCTGAAGTGGGACTGGCATTTAGTTTCCTTTGTGCTACAAGACAGTCGAACCTGTTTCTAAGAAACTGTCTTAGTCATAAACAACACATTTCTTGTAAGCTAAGAAAAAGTGCAAGAAAGTTGGTAATGAACATGAACCTTGAAGCAGACAGCTGCAACTGCTAGAGGGAAGGCAGCAAGTGCCAAGGAGTTAGTCAAGGCAGACACAGACCAGGGTGTGGGTCAGGTCGTGGAAGGTCTGATGGAGCTAGCAGAGGAGAGGCAGATGAGAAGCAGCAGCTCCTTTCTCAGCTGCACTGTCTGTCTGGATCAGGCTTTGTTGCCTTGACACATCATACAGTCCCTGGCTAAGGAGGATATCACTGCAAGAAGAAGCAACTAGTTTGCCAGCAGTTATCTCACTAGTTCAGAGAACGGTCAGAGAACAGTTTTGTACTGACTGGTACATATATTAGGGCAGGTTTTCTTTTTTTTTTCATTTTTAGTAAAATATTGTTACATAAACTGTTTGGCATTTGTGGAGGGGGAAGATTAACTCTCTAAGCACTATTTAATGTTTACTGTATTTTTTTCTTAAATTTTCAGCTTCCTGTTAGCATAGTGTTTTATTAGCCATGTGTTTAGATCCAAATACAGCCCTTGCAATTTTCTGAGACCTCATAAAAACAGTTCAATCATATTACATTTTAAGAAAATATTTAAAGTTCAAGAACTTGGATCAATGGTAGAATTAGCTTCATGTTTACAGGTTTCAAAGATGACAAACAAAGCTTGTGTAACTCTGTCATATATTTTTGACAGAAGTTCACCAGCTTAGAAAGATCAAAAAGAAATGTTAAAGGAAGGATTTGTTCAGTTAATGAACCAAAGATCCCTTTCTAGTCAATATATAGAATACTAGCAGAGCATATACTGCCTCACCTTACTGAAGATGCTTAAAGCAGACCAGAGGAAATGTTACCTAAGACTACTTAATTGTCTCTGACTATAAAGTGATTTCAGATTAATTCACTTGGAAGTAGACATCTGTATATTAAACATCTAACACTATGTGAAAATAATCCTATCTTAAATGCTCAAAAGAAGGGCAGGAAAGGAAAAAAGAGACACGTCTGTCCATTTCAGACCTTCACTGAAGATGTGATACAGTTCACAACACCTCCAGTTCAGGTATTGGAAAGAAACTACTGAACTAGGAACATCTGTATAATTTTTTTTTGTTGTTATTGTTGTTGCTTTTTATAAATATTTAACTATATCTATAAAACAAGAAAAAAATATTATATTCCATATATATAAAACAACAAAAATACCTAGTAGGCAGCACTATAGGAAAACTAGCCCAGGAAACCAACAGGACTGCCATGTTTAAACCAGAAGACAACTCTGTAAATTTTTGTCATTGAGGAAATTTCCAGACTTGTATTTCCAGGTAATATATCATTAGGATCACCAGTGCTTAAGATAGTAATTTAATTATGATAGCAATATGTGGCATGTGCTTCAACTGAAAATAACAAAATATCAGGTGCATTGCTTTGACACCATTTCTTAGGCATGCATTTTTATACTGTTACAAGCATACAAATATATTTGTTTCTGAAGTGAAGCTTAGCCGTATAAAGGAAACCACTGCATTGCTCTTCTCATGATATTTTTATATGCTAGGCAGTTTTGAAAGAGTACGATTCAATTCACAACACTGTAAAGAATCAAAAAAACCCAAACAAACAAACAAA